>NC_134805.1:44888749-44908749 GCF_046742065.1 Oratosquilla oratoria | reverse complement strand
TAATATTTGGTAGTTTTTACGTATGCTTCAAATGTTCGTGTATATATATATATATATATATATATATATATATATATATATATATATATTATATATATATATATATCACACCAAAGCAACCAGTTGCATGAAACCAGTTGCTCACGACGTCACAACTAGTTGCATTGCGTCGAATATGACATTAAAATGATCCATAATAGAAAACAAAAAAGAATAACGATAATGATAATACTAAAATAAAATGTAATAAAACACGTGCGATCGGTTTCGGTTGCGTCGGTGTGTGGGCAGCCTAGGAGGGGTGGCCTAGTCAATTTTGCAAACCGACTCAACAATCATCCCACACTCACCCCACATCCATCCAAAAACCCAATCGTCGTCCATCGTGTGCACCTCTTGGATGCAGGGTCATCCCGTACACCCGCCACACTTCTCGGATTTTCGCAAATTGAGGAAAAATGTTTGAACATTGTATTTATTGCATTTTGTCGGTGAGTATCGATTGCGAGGGCAAATAGGACGAAAGTGAGTTATGAAGCCATAAGATTTGCGACTCTATTGACAGTGATCATAATACCATTTATTTATTGATGTGTAAGTATATCGTCAATATTCTTACATTTTGCTTAAGGAGACTCTGTTTTGAGATGATGAGGTTTGTTGGGGCGAGGGAGATGAAATGTTATGTAACGATAACACTGAAACGAAGACTTAGGCTAATGACTTAGTCAACGAAAACGGGGATGGCGCTGAGGCGAAGACTAACGACTTGGTCAACGAAAACGAGGAGTCTGAGTAGTGGTGGCCCGAGGAACAAGTGCAAGTTTAACGAGTTTTCGAAGTCTCCGCGAAGTGACCGAGAATGAAGGAACCTGATGCGTTCGGAACTGCGCCAAGAACCGCAAAAGTGTCCGCGAACTCGACTATCGAGAACGAAAGTTTTCTATGGCCGCGCAGGTGTTGTGGTCATGTTACTTTTACTCGCCGTGTGAGTGAAATATAATAACAATAGATAAAACGAGGTCTTCCCCTCCCCCCTCGTAATAGAGGAAGGCCAGGCGGAAGGTGGAAGGACGAGATGCGAGAAGTCGACGGGAGCGTTACCAAGGCGCAATGAGGCATGAGTGATATATGACCTCCCCAAGGGATAACCCGGTCCTGCGATGGACCATTAAGATTGAATTTGTCATTAGTGGGGTTCGAATCGTCTCATGACCAGAAGGGTTCAAACGGTGACCTGAAATCAAACTGCTCGTATTCTTCGAAGTACAGAACCTTTCCATACCCGTCGGTACAAATTCTACAATCGAGTGTGTAAAACAAGTATTCATTGATAATCAGTCTATTTGATTGATAACCCATTGTGATCTGTCAGGGTGAAAAGCCAAACTCACCCTTCGCCTGTCACCCCAGAAACCTTGGCAAGCTCCTAGGGAGTCACCGGGTCCATCCTAATCTTTTCCAACCAGACGTAGTTTATCTGACACTTCGTTGATCTTATCCGCTTAAGGACATCTCACCCGTAGATGACCTCTGGAGCGGGGTCAACAATCATTGAGATATGTGGCCGCTGAGGTTTAGTGGATGCTCGGTGATAAAGGAAGATGGTTATCTCAACTTGGGGTTGATGACGGTTATCTTCTTTGACACCATTGCTTCTTAGAATGTACTCCTGGAGTATTGTGTGTTCTACCGCATTTTTTTGTTTTGTTTTTTGTGTGTGCGTGTGTGTGTGTGTGTGAGAGAGAGAGAGAGAGAGAGAGAGAGAGAAGAGAGGTTTGCGGGGCTTGTGCCCGCCCAGAACTCAACCTTATGACAGTCCGGAACAGTTCCGATATGAACCCGAAAGGCGGTGTCCGGGTTATGCCACTCTGTTGGGAGCGACGGTACCCGGAGGAAACGCTGGACAAGACCTATCACCAGGAGAGAACTCTCTCTCTCTCTCTCTCTCTCTCTATATATATATATATATATATATATATATATATATATATATATATATATATATATATATATGTATATATATATATATATATTGGTGTGTAGTGGTTTTGTGCGTGTGAGAGCAAAGGACACACACACACACACACACACACACACACACACACACACACACACACACACACACACACACACACACACACTCACGTTGACTCCTATATCAAAATCCTGTTGCCTCTTCGCACAACCCCCCTCTCCCTCCTCTCCCCTCTCTCCCTCTTCCCTCCAACTCTCCTCTCTCCCCCTATTCCCTCCCCCCTCTCCACCCAGCTTCCCCACGTCGTTGCGACCTCGCCCCTACAATCAATGTTGCAAACCCCCCGTCGAGTTAATTGCCCCATTGCATGCAAGGACGAGCGGGGCAAGAGGCACAGCATCCTGGGATCATCCTAGCAGCATCGTAGCATCATCCGGACAGCATCGTTCCGGTCAGCATTCCGGTGTTCCCGGACGTCGAGGTGGGGGGGACACGTGGGTTCAGAGGTGATTAGGTCAAATTAATCTCAGCGTGGGGGATGGGGGGAGGGGGGGATCTCGTTTGGATCCGGGCCTGTGCAAGGGAGATATATAAAGTTGGGCTGGTGCTGAGAGAGAAATAGGGAAAGAGATAATTTTTTTTTTTCGACATCGTCATAATTGGTCCGTCAATGCGGTTACGTTATCGGTATTGTGTCCCTGTGTTGAAGGGTTTATGTGTGTGTGCGTGAGAGAGAGAGAGAGAGCGAGGGAGATATTTTGTATTTCATTGCCCATAGCTAGATAACTGAGGTCATCAGGAAGGAGGGACAGTTGAAGTTAGAACGCAATCAGCAATCTCCTACGAGTGGAAATTAGTCTCCAGTCTTTTATAAAAGGATGCTGCGTGATTTGGGTCCGCAGGGGTGACGCTAAACTAGCATTAGATGCATAGAAATTATGAAGTCGAGTGTGCAGTACAGAGAGAGAGAGAGAGAGGGAGAGAACGCAATTGCGCTGACGTCCAAATAAGACGATGGAGTCTGCAATGTTTTTTTTTTAGCTTGAAAACATGTGTATGTGTGATGTGTGTCACATCAAGAACATCGGATAGATGAGACGGTGAAGATTAGATTACCTCATTGATTACGTTTACTTTGATATTTTGCATCGTCACTTGCCCCCGATGTCATGAATATGGAATTCAGCATGGTCTTGGATCACGTGTTGGACTCGTGATCGACCGTTATTACCCTCTCGGATGAGAGCTCGCATCGCACATGTAGTCCGATCTATTGGTAAATAATGTTGTGACTACACACACACGTATACATATATATATATATATATATATTATAGATATATGAAAGATCGAAGAGCTAAAGGTGACATGATAATAGTATTCAGGTCACTAATGATAGATTGCATTGATAGAAGAAATCTCCTGATTAAAGATTTAAAGATGGGAGAGCTTTAAGAGGTCATGGAAACAAATTAAGAAAAGACCACACGTCGAAACGATGGGAAGAAATACCGTTTTCCTTACAGATGTATAAATATGTGGAATAGCTTACAAGGTGGTATAGCCCAAGCTCAAACTATACATGAGTTCAAATCTAAATATGATAATTGGAAATCAAATATATATATTAAGTTGGAAACGTACATGAATTTGTTAGAAAATTAGAGAATAGGAGACGGGACCCTACTAGCGTTGCGCCTTTCCTGTATACTACAAATACGTAAATACAATTAGGTAAATACCCACACACACACATACAGAAACCGTACATGAATTTGAGTTAGATATGTTAGAAAATTAGAGAATAGGAGACGGGACCCTACGAGCGTTGCGCCTTTCCTGTATACTACAAATACGTAAATGCAATTAGGTAAATACCCACACACACACATACAGAAACCGTACATGAATTTGAGTTTAGATATGTTAGAAAATTAGAGAATAGGAGACGGGACCCTACGAGCGTTGCGCCTTTCCTGTATACTACAAATACGTAAATGCAATTAGGTAAATACCCACACACACACATACAGAAACACACAATGTATTGGTTGACTTGCACATCACTTTCCGGCTAAAGTGGAACAAGTATCCGTGATAACCGGAACGCGCGTGTTTTGTGTATCGTTTGCCAAATATATGAAATGAATTTGTCACGAGATTTATATATATATATATATGTATATATATATATATATATATATATATATATATATATATATATATATATATATATATATCTACGCAGACACTGTTACGTCAACATGAAATTGTAATGAAAAAGTGTAAAAACACTAATCAGAAAAAAATATATAAACATTGGCATGCTTGTATTCCTGCGTCTCACAGTTGTGTGTGTGTGTGTATGTGTATGTGTACACGTGCATGCTTACATGAGTATTTTTATGCATACTTTCATGCATACATGTGCCATTGATCGCCTAATACCCTCCGCGCAGATGCATTCGGGTGAAGGCACAAAAGACAACGAAATTTCTTTCCAATTACAATGTCGAGAAAAGAGAATCTATACTGCGACACCCGAGTGTTTTTTTTTTTTTTTTTTTTTTTTTTTTTTTTTTTTTTTTTTTTTTTAGGCCGGAGCGAGGCTACACTGCAGCGTCAGGGAGGTTCTTCCTCCTTGTGCAGGAGTCTGAGGCTGATAACGATTGCAACTTGTGTGTAGAAGCTTGTGGTCCTGCCTCTGGTGCCGTGTTGGCATTTGTCTCTGGCAGTGACGTCAGAGATGTTGGCACTGGCTCCTCGAGCGGTGGTGTCAGCGGTTTTGGCACGGTTTCTGTGTTGGAAACGCAAGACCCGTTGGTAATTCTTTCTTTGCCAGGGAGGGCATTGATATTGTTTGTTTCTTTGTGAATGGTAGTGTCGTGCCGGAGCATGTTTAGTATTGTAACAAGAGATACGGGTACTTCTTTCCTTTGTGACGTCACTAATAGCATTATTTAAGTCATGGATTTATTATTATTATTGTTATTTGTTTTATTATAAATATATATTTTTTATTTTTTATTTTTTATTTTTTTAATGGGTTTGTGGTTCCTGTATTAGTGGTGCCAGGTTATGGTGATCGTCTTAAAAAAATAAAGGGGGTAATGAAAATTGGTAATGGGGATGTGGTTAAGAATGTACGGCCTGTAGAAAATTGGCCAAAATTGATTAATTTACTCGCTTATCTGTTTATTTGTTATTTGTTATGAAAGAGGTTAATCTTGTTGGTATACTGAAAAGATTTTTCACATTTATGAAGAGTACAAAAAAAAAAAAAAATCTTGAGTGGCCGTTGGATCAGTAGTTCGATAAAGCAGATAAGATGGACAACGCCCAGGTTCATCCGTGTTATCAGTTTGGTTATGATAAGAGTAACGGTTGCAAAAGTGTTGTTGTTGTTGACGAAGAAAGAAACGTCTCTGATTGGGAGAAGTAAAATTTATTTATTTGTTGTAATTCAAAATCTGACCACTTTTTTAGTGCTGGGAGTAACGTCGTTGTGGTGTATGTGTGTGTGTGTGTGTGTGTGTGTGTGTGTGTGTGTGTGTGTGTGTGTGTGTGCGCGCGCGCGCGCTTTCTTGGAACCATTACTCTTCCCAGAACGTGGAGAAACAGTTGCAAGAGTGTTTTGATATTGCGCCTGATAACATGCCCCTTATTCACGCCCAGTGTACGAGACTTGAAAACTTCAGCTCATCCGGCCACGAGACAACTTCAGAGAAACTTCAGCTCACCCAGCCCACGAGATAACTTCATAGGAACTTCAGCTCGTCCAGCCCACAAGACAACTTCAGTGGAACTTCAACCCATCCAGCCCATGAGACAGCTTCAGAGAAACTTCAGCTCACCCAGCCCACGAGATAACTTCATAGGAACTTCAGCTTGTCCAGCCCACAAGACAACTTCAGTGGAACTTCAGCCCATCCAGCCCATGAGACAGCTTCAGGGAAACTTCAGCTCACCCAGCCCACGAGACAACTTAAGAGAAATTTCAGCTCATCCAGCCCACGAGACAGCTTCAGAGAAACCAGCTCATCCACAATATCAGTCGTGACGTATTGTACAGCTAATCTTCCAGCTGCCGCCAGACGATTTTATTACATCGCTCCACAGAAGGTCTCGATCAGTGAGGATCGTAATCGAGCTATAGTCCATCTGTGATTCACCAGTCTTGGATTACGTGTTGGACTCGTTATCGACAGTCATTACCCTCCCGCATGAGAGGGTCACAGGGGAAGCTGTATAGTGAGGCGCGATATAAAAGGTGTTGACTAGAAGGATGTCCTCGCCTTTAATTGAGGTAAAGGGAGTCTAGGGATTGAGGACAGCGAGGCAGAAAGGTCTTTGACTTCGTGCGCGCGCGCACACACACACACACACACACACACACACACACACACACACACACACACACACACACACACACACACACACACACACACACGAGTCCAACACGTGATCCAAGGCCATGGTGGTGAATCTCTCTCTCTCTCTCTCTCTCTCTCTCTCTCTCTCTCTCTCTCTCTCTCTCTCTCTCACACACACACACACACACACACACACACACACACACACACACACACACACACACACACACTTACATGCATACATACATGCATACAATGTACATTATGTATATATTTTGTGTATACATTCACAGATACTAATATAATTACATTATACGTTCATACGCGCGCACGCTGTGTGTGTGTGTGTGTGTGTGTGTGTGTGTATGTATGTAAAAGCAACACAAGATGTCTCCATGCTACTGTATGCTAAACTTGCATCTAAGGTTTCTTCTTTGTCCTCTTCTTGTTGTTCTTTTTATTCATCATCATTATCCTCATCATCGTCATCCCGCAGACCAGTAGTCCTTGGCTCTGAGGGACTCTGGTGGCATCACAGGCATTGTTGAAATCCAAGTCTTTCAGCCAGATGGTGCAATTATAGTGTTGCCACCGTTTTTCAAGATGCTGAGGAAGGCATGTTTACTGTATCTGATAGGATTCGGTTACGCTCTTGCAGGTTTTGTCGTTGTTCAAGAATTCAGTAGTAAACCGCGTCTTGGGTATGTCAAACTCGCTTGTTTAATGTTGAGACAAGAGTGAATGTCATGTGTTAAACCCTTAAGGGCTTCAGACGCCCCAGGTACGGGCGCTTTCATCTGAAACGTTCTACAGGCCCTCTCGACTGAAGTCGATGGATCGTCTGATTGCTTATCAGTCAATTGTGTCTCGGGATCTGTCGGTCAACGTCTTATCGGTTCTTATCGGTTCCTCTAGTGTCTTGTGTCGTTGGCGCCGTAAGTATGCTTTCGTCTCTGCAACAACGACAAGTGGCATTGATTCCATCAGTGATTTGTTATCGGTAAGGGAGAGCGTACTCAAACTCAAGAGGTCAACCGTCGTTGCTCTCCTTGTGTGTGTGTACTACGGTCACGTTCACAAAATTCAACCTTGTCAGGCTAATCGTCAACACCACCACTACCCCCTCCACCACCAGCACCACCACCAACAACAATAACAACTACAGCAGGAACACTACCAACAGTAGCAGTAGTCAACAACAACAGCAGCAACAACAAAAGCAACACTAATAACAGGAATTCTGCCACCATCAACAGCCCAAACACCATCAATAACATCATCATCAACAACAACAGCAATATCATCAACAGGAGTAGCAGCATCAGCAACACTACCGGTACCAAGAGCATCAGCAATGACACCACCAACAACAATAATAGCATTGACAACATCACCACATCCAAGAACAACAACATATTCGAGTCACAGTCTCATGTTGACCTCCTGGCCAAGACTAGATGACGCCGAGATAAGCTTAAGAAGTTGTTACAAGATTAAATATCATGATTGTACTAATGTAGTATAGAGAGAATGAAAGTCCTAGTTACATGTATGACACGTGACTAGTAGACTGGTGGCCAAAGTAGTGAGTTATATTTACATCGGCACCCCATAACGGTTAGATTTTAATGGATCTGATAGATGTATGTGACATTGGAACAATACTTTAACGCGCTATCACACACACACACACACACACACACACACACACACACACACACACACACACACACACACACACACGGTGAAAAGTCTTGGTACATCCATCGTGGCGAGGAGATTGGGTTATACTGAGATGGTGTCAGGTGACTGCTCTGGGAAACTCAGTGTTTGGCCGACCAGACCGGCTGCAATGGCCTGTGGTCAGGTTTATTGTAATTGTTGGCTTCTATTTATAGCCCCTTGGGGGGGGAGGAGTTGCATCAAGTTTGTTTACATCTGGAGTTACTTCGTTTCTGAATAGAAATCGCCTGTCGTCAACGAGAATGATAAGGGGATTAAGTTAAACTAGGTTTAACCCCGCACTCCACTTCGCTAATGAATTACTGATGAACTGAATAAAGTCGTCTGGAGTTAGAATAAAAACATCCAAGTCCTCTCTCTCTCTCTCTCTCTCTCTCTCTCTCTCTCTCTCTCTCTCTCTCTCTCTTCACTCGTCTCCTTCCTTTCCTCCCTCTCTTTTCCTACGGCTATTTCTCTTCATCCTTCTCAGTCCTCCACCTCCTCCCCGTCATCCTTTCCCTGGAGGGGAAAATGGACCGATTTTGAGGCCCTTGAGGGGAGATCAGGTGGATCAAGTAGGGAGGTTGAGGCAATCTTTAAGGGAGGAGAAGGAGGATGGTGGGGGGGGGGTGGACGCCTGGTGAGAGAAATGTCTTCACTTAGCGGAGAGGGGAAGAGCGGAAAGTTAGCAGAAATCCTCCGCTGGACAGGATCCAAGATTGACGGAATGTTTGGACAGAAGAATCCAATTGTAATCTCCCACACCCACAGCAATTTTTTTTTTTTTTTTCTTTTTTTTTTTTTTTAATACTGTGACTATACCTCCTTTCCTTATTAGCTCTTCATATTTCTCTCTATAACCGAGATAGAAGCTCAGGTTATTGGTGACAGAATACAGATACCCCGTATTACAGATACAATACAGATACCCTGTATTATTGCCCTGTCAGGGACTTTGTCTTTCTGAGAATCCCCACCGCAGATTTCTTCCGCCGCAGGAGGAAGAGGAGGAGGAGGAGGAAGGGGTGGGCTTCTCTTTCGTCAGGAGGATTGGGTGTCTGCCAAAAAGGACCGAAGAGCCGATTAATGACGCCAGAAGGGCGTGGCCGCCATCAAAGTCGAGGTCCTCGTTCTCCTCTTTGGGAAACTTCTTCAATATATATATATATATATATATATATATATATATATATATATATATATATATATATATATATATATATATATATATATAAAGGCCAACCTCCGAATCGAGACAGGGAATTTAGCAGGAGTAGTGTGGCATAGGTTGGCATGATCGTGAGGCTCTTGGGAAGACGTTGGTAGAGGCCTTTGTTCAGTAGAGGACTTCCATTGGGTGATGACTTGAAGTGGGGCTTACGCCAGGAGTCATTTAGCCCATACAACATAGGCCGCCACCTTTGCCTCTTGTACCAGGGCTGCCAGGGAAAGTTAGCGTCACAGGATACCAGCTTGTTACTTGTCACACAGGCGGTGTAGGAAATCTTAAGTTGAATATATTTTATTGCACGTGGTAGTGGGGGTGGAACTCTCTCTCTCTCTCTCTCTCTCTCTCACTCACTCACTCACTCACTCTCCCTCCATCCCTCTCTCCACTTCCCAAGCCATAGACAATCTGGCTGTGGGAGTTTCACAAGAATACAGATAAGACAACCGTTGCGTGTTAGCGTGTTATCTTGGTGCTGGATGGAGGCTGTGATACGCGAGGACGTCTCTGTTCAACAACTCTCTTTCGTGAATTTGCATTAAGTATGCGACCTATTGTCCATACTGTTTTGTTTATTATCTAGAGATGGTCTCGGTTATCTGAGGCGTTAGGGTGTTCACAATTTCATTTCTCTCTCTCTCTCTCTCCTCTCTCTCTCTCTCTCTCTCTCTCTCTCTCTCTCTCTCTCTCTCTCTCTCTCTCTCTCTCTCTCTCTCTCTCTCTCTCTCTCTCTCTCTCTCTCACACACACACACACACACACACACACACACACACACACACACACACACACTCTCAGAAGGCACATCCTCGAAAAAAAAAATGACGAAGATTTTTAACAAGTTAGCATGGGAATTGTAGCGGAATCGCAATACGTTTCGCTCCATTGCCACATGTTTTCGCTCACCCTACGTCCTCCCTACTTTTTGCGGACTGTACATTATGTCCTTTCACTGTAACAACCAATCAGAGAGGTCGTTAGCGCCGCAAGAAGGCAGGTATTGAGAAGGATGGCTCGCAGGTGGTTTGCTTGTTGGTGGTGGTGCCAGATGGGACCAGCCAGGTGGTGGCGTGACGGATAGAAGAGATGGGGAATCTGGCATCTGGTGCCAACAGACGACACGACGTTATTCGTTGTAGCTTTGAACCAGGATTTGATTTTTTTTTTTTTTTTTTTTTTTTTTTTTTTTTTTTTGACCGGCCATTGATGTCACTTTTTTATGTTTTATTTAATTTCACTTCATCTTTATTCAGTTTTATTGATTTTGTTTCTATTGGCTTATATGTTGATTTTTTTTCTTAATGTTATTTCATGTTCAATTTGATTTATTTTGTGATAGTTTATTTTCTTGTGTCATGAAGGAAACTTTTTAATTAATTTTCTTATTTATTTGAATTATTATTTGCTTATTATTATTATGATTATTATTATCATTCAGTAACTTTAATTTATTATTTATTTATTTATCTATTTGTTTTATTTTTTCTTCCGAGGCATACTATTAAGCCCTGTGGGACCTCATTAGTGGAGAACAGATTGACATTATCTACCTGTACAGCACTTGATACGCATGTTAATTGATATCATGTGGGGGACATTTTGTTCGAAACTTAATTACAACCAATTAACTTCGGTCAGAGTCGGGTTAACTCATTAAGCACTTCAGCTCGTGAGCACGGAATGAAATCGATTAACGAAGGGGTTAGGAGAGTCTGAATAGAATCGTAATGGACATGGAACTGCCTATTGCAGGCCCTATGGTCTCTTGCAGTCACCTTCATTCGCATGTTCTTGTAAAAATTAATAAAAAAAAAAAAGGTTTTGTAACAAAAGGCGTCAAGTCAGATTTTGAACTTTTATACTCGTTACCATCAGCCAGGATAATATCAGCAACGCGGGTAGCATCAGCATATGCTGCAGACACTACAGCATCTTCAGCTTAGGGTCAGCGGCAGATGGCGGGTCGGTAAGTGCGTGGCACTTGAACCAGTGCCAAGTGGAGTGGGACTATGGCACGACGTGGCACGACAGCAGCAGCAGCAGCTTCGTGTTCTGCGACGTGGGGCCAAAGCGCATCGCATGTGGAGGTCTCCGTACTGCGGTTGACCACAGTTGTCACGTTAGCTGTTAAGCCTGTTACTTGTCACCCGGAATGAAGGTTTTTCAGGTTGTGACCGTGACGTCCTCTCCCCCCTTCTCTCTCTCTCTCTCTCTCTCTCTCTCTCTCTGTGTGTGTGTGTGTGTGTGTGTGTGTGTGTCCTTTCTGTCTCTCAATCTCTCTCGCCCTTTTTCTCTCCTCTCTCCTTCCCTTCTCTATTTCTCTGTCTTTGTCTCCCTCTCCCGTCTCTCTTTCTCTTTCTGTCTTTCAATCTTTCCCTCTCCCTCCCTCCCCCCCCTCTCTCTCTCTCTCTCTCTCTCTCTCTCTCTCTCTCTCTCTCTCTCTCTCTCTCCCTCTCTCTCCCTCTCTCTCTCTCCCTCTCTCTGTCTCTCACCCCTGTCTTTGCCACCATCTCTCTATCTCTCTATCGTATTGGTTCTACACGGCGCATACGTTTGTGCAACATAGACGCTGCTCGCGTGCGCGCGCATACACGTAATCGTTTGCTCATTAACTGTTGGCATTTGTCTTGTAGAGGGAAGCAATAACCTACATCCGGTGCCGAATCCCCCGGGATAACGACCCGACACCTTCGTGTGAGAGGAGATCATGTAGCTCGCCATCACCTGCTCTGAAATACCCATCGTTTGTTGATTAATTGGATGTAGTTTAAGGAGCGTGTGTGCAGGAGGAGATGGAGGAGGAGGAGGAGTAGAAGAAGGAGTAGGAGGAGGAGTGATGTGAGATGGTTGGAGCGAAAGAAGACCGTATGAACTAGCCTTCTTCAATCAATGTGGACAATTGCTAAGCTGTCTAGTAAAGACCCTTTCTCCATCTCGTGTTGTCCTCCTCCAGGTTCGTTCTTGACCAACTCCCGAAGGAACTCGTAAGTGACGTCACAAGAGTGGAATGAAGACGAGTAGTTGGAGTGCCATCCAAGGGCTGGCGTGACGTCATAGCTTGACGTCACAGATTGCCATTAGAAGGATTTCGGGTAGAAGGAGACTCCGCCAGAAGGGGAGTGGGGAAGTGAGGGGCCGAAATAGTCGGGTGATAGGTGAATGTGTACATACTGTGTACACGGAGTACAGGTGTCAGACAGATGTATTGCACGTGGAATAATGCATCCATATGCCCATACATCAAAGGATGCTGAAAATGTTAAAAAAAAAAAAAAATGTGGAGTGCTTCGCCGGAAAGAATTGGAGGAGGAAGAAGAAGAAGAAGAAGAAGACATGTTTTCGAAGTCAAGTTGCAGTTCGATGGAAGCTTCTTGAAACTCCTTATCTTCAATAAATAAATAGAATAAAACACTCGAACAATTATGAAAATGCATGTCAATAATGAGATTGTGTTACCACGAGCGTAGAACTCAGGATGTGAAAATTTGCAAATAAATCAAGATACATAACGACAATAACCGGTGAAGTTGAAGTCTCGCAGAGGCGGAAACAAAAAACGGCGGAAGAACCAACTGCGTCGAGACTTGAAATCTGGTCTGTCACACGTTACGTCGAGTTGAAACAGATCAAGTGACGTCACGTGACGTCACTCCATGTCACGCAACGGACACACCCTCTTCCTCTTCTTTTTCATTATTATTTCTTACTTCATTATGTTTCTATGTCTTCTTTATCGTCTCCTTTATTTCTTCCACTACCTTTGCGTCTCCTTCTCCTCCTTTTCTTCTTCCTCCTCCTCCTCCACTTCTCCCCCTCTTTCTCCTCCTTCCTCCTCTTCCTCTTTTTCATTACTTTTTTCCTCTTTCTTGTTTTCTCCGTCGTCTTCATCATCTTTATTTCTTCCTTTTCCTCTACTTCTTTTTCATTTTTCACACTTTATCTCCGTCGCTTCTTCATTGTCTCCCATTATTTCTTCCTCATCTCCTCCTCCTCCTCCTCCTCCTCCTCCTCCTCCTCCTCTACTTCTCTTCTTTTACCTCTTCTTTTACCTCTTCTTTTCCATCACTTATTTTTTTCTCTTTCTTTTTATCTCTGTCGTCTTTTTCATCGTCTCCTTTATTTCTTCCTCTTCCTCTATTTCTCTTTTTTCTCTTCCTCCTCTACTTCTCCTTTTTATATACCTCTTCTTTTTCATTACGCATTTTCCCCTTCTTTTTATCTCCGTCGTCTTGTTTATCGTCTCTTTTTATTTCTTCTTCCTCTATCTCTCCTGCTCCTTCTCTTCCTATTCCTCCTCCTCCTCCTCCTCCTCCTCCTCCTCTCCTCCTTGCTTTGTCAACAGGGAGCGAGGTCATCCTAAGGATGGTGGAAACACAGAGACAAGCAAAAGGTTGGGCCGGATCAATGTACATACAGAAGAATAAAGCCCCGGTCACACTATCACGATTCTTCGTCAAATGAGATTTCGAAAATCTGCAGGACAATTTCGCCTACAGTATTCTAGACTTCCCAAAGGACATTTCGACAATGCGTCTAATATTCGCATAAGTTTTAACTTCTCTTAGATCATCATTCAGTTTCTCAACATATAACGCAAAGTTAATACGACATTTGGAGACTCGAAATCTAGAAAATTTTACGCGAAGTCATTTCTATTCAAACGAACTCGCTTGAATCGTGTGTGTATGTGTGACCGGGGCTTAAGCTTCTGTTTGGTACAGGGGCATTGCAGTAGCTGAATGGAATCGTCCTCTGATGTATGAATACCTTCTTGAAGCCCGGATTGAGGTTACAGTGTTTTGACTAATTTATTTATTTATACATGTATTTATTTTCCTTCTTATTCTTCCTCCTCTTCTTTCTTCTTCGTCTTCTTCCGCCTCTTCTTCCTCTTCATCTTCATCTTCTTCTTCGTCTTCCGCTTCTTTTTCTTCTTTCTATTTTCTTTTTCGTCTTCGTCCTCTTCTACATTTTCTTCTTTCTTCTACGTCTTCTTTTTCTTCCTCTTCTTCGTCTTCTTCCTCTTCTTCCTCTTTGTCTTCCTCTTCGTCGTCTTCTTCCTCTTCTGCTTCTTCTTCTTCCTCTTCTGCTTCTTCTTCTTCTTCCTCTTCTTTCTTCTTCTTCTTCTTCTTGACACTGTAGCATCGAAGAAGTGGAATAGTCGTGGTGGTCAAGAGGATATTGGAAGACAACAAAACGGAGGGATAGAAGTGGTAATTATCATTCACTTATTGAGTGCGGATTGGGCTCCAATAATAGAAGAAAGATGAGTTACTCTGGTCCATAGGGGTAACACTACAATTGAAGAGATTGAAAGTTATTAAGTATAGGCAAAAATGTAATTCAGCAAAAATGGAGAACTCCAAAACAAAGGTTCAAGAACATTATTCAGACAATAGTGACATCATTCTCTCTCTCTCTCTCTCTCTCTCTCTCTCTCTCTCTCTCTCTCTCTCTCTCTCTCTCTCTCGTGTGGCACTCCCATGATGCCATAAAATTGTCATTATATTGTTGTGCATTAAGATAAGGTTGGTGAAAAACGGAAGGTGCATTTTTGAATCATATCCTTGTAAAACGGTCATAAAAGACAATAAACATTATTTGGGGGGGGAAAGAGAGAGAGAGAGAGAGAGAGAGAGAGAGCGCGAGAGAGAAAGAGAAAGATAATAAGGATTGACCACTACTGCCACCGTTAGTACTATCATCACTACTATCACCACCATCATCACCACATCACTATCACACTACCACTATCACTATCATCATCATCACTATCACCACCACTCAGTTTGCAAAGACCTGAAGGAGAAGAGAACGATGGAGCCGGTGAAGAAGAAGACTTCCAAAAGCAATACAACCCCGGAAGGACGAATGAGTTCGATGTTGAGAACGGAGACCCAAGTCTCGCGCATGCGTACGCGCATTCTCCTTCAGCCCCACTTTGATCTGGATAGCCTATGTCAAGCATTTGAATGGCCTTGTGTTGTCCTTATAGGAGGAATAGTAGGAGGGGAATGAGCTATCCTTCCTGTGGAGGAGGAGGAGGAGTTTGAGTTTGATTGGTGAGTCTGTCTTTGCGCAAAAGGAATTCTCCCGAAATTGGTGGTTAGTGTGGTGAGCTGTTAG
The DNA here is from genome assembly GCF_046742065.1 of Oratosquilla oratoria. Classification (NCBI taxonomy): domain Eukaryota; kingdom Metazoa; phylum Arthropoda; class Malacostraca; order Stomatopoda; family Squillidae; genus Oratosquilla; species Oratosquilla oratoria. Next base: position 44,893,322 of record NC_134805.1, on the reverse strand, counting down.
AAAATAGGATTAGAAATGATTAAAACGGTGGTTAGAACGTGAAAAGAATGGTTTATTCGTGGCGAACATTTTGAACCTCGTTTCAGAGTTCATTCGATCGTTTTAAGAGAAGTTAGACACAATGATGGAACGGGAGGAAACGTCTAATAAAGCGACATGACGTCACAGTAACGGGAATTAAAAATTCAGTGCGACATGACGTCACAGCGTTGGAAACACAAAGGAAAAACAGATTATTCTTGTTGTCTTAAGATGGCTGATACATTACATGCACGAGTGATTAAAGCCTTAATCCTCGATGAACCGATCGGAGTGGGATTATTACCTTCCTCAGATGATGAAATGTTGCCAAGGAGGGATCAAGTCGAAGGATTGGAGTGATATTAAGACATGGCATCAATGAAGTGACGAGAAATTGATTACGTTCTTCATTGCCGTTGTGCGCGCGTCAGTGTGTTTTCTGTGATTGATCGCTTGCAGTCAACTGTCCATTGGCAACGAAGTTGACTTTGATTGATGGGTATCCAAGATGGAGCAGATGGTCACTTACGAGATGAAGTGTGGCAAGTCCTTTGGAAGAAAATAGGAGGGAGGATTTTTTAAGATTGTGATTTCCTCTTGTTCATCTTCTTTTCTTCTTCTTCTTCTTCTTCTTCTTCTTCTTCTTCTTCTTCTTCTTCTTCTTCTTCTTCTTCTTCTTCTTCTTCTTCTTCTTCTTCTTCTTCTTCTTCTTCTTCTTCTTCTTCTTCTTCTTCTTCTTCTTCTTCTTCTTCTTCTTCTTCTTCTTCTTCTTCTTCTTCTTCTTCTTCTTCTTCTTCGTGTTTCCGTGGTCCGTACAAAGTCCATACATAAACAAATTTAACTTTTTACATTTTGTTTATTGATTTTCTTCATTTCCACTCCCCTCCCTTTCTCCCTCGTCACCCCCCACTCCTTTTCTTCTCCTCCCCTCCTTTCCTCCCCCCTCCTTTTCCCTATCTTCCTCTTCTTCCTCCGTCTCACCACATTCCTTCTATTTTTCCTCTGTTTTTCTCCTCTTCTTTCCCTCCCTCTTCTCTTCTCTCCGTCCTATTTTCTTTGCCTCTTTCCTCTTTCCCATCAACTCCCTCTCCTCCTTCTCATCTTTCTTGTGCTGTTCTTCCTCCTCTTCACCATTATCATAATAATCTCTTCATATTCTCCTTTGACTCTTCGTCGTCCTGTTCTTCCAGTTCCCTATTCTTGTACATCTCTCCCCCTTTATCTTCCTCTTATTTTTTTTTTATTGTTATTATTATTATTATTATTTTTTTGTTTTTTTTTACCATTTGCACAGGTGTACAATATATATGTATATGGATGTATGCGTGTGTGTGTGTGTGTGTGTGTGTATATATATATATTATTACGCCACAACGTTCTCGTCCTTAAAAACCTAAGCTGAAGGGAGGGATTTAACTGATATAAGGTTCTTGCCCGGGAGTGAAAAGGGATTATGACCCTTAGTGCCGGCATCCTTAAGGGTTATAGTTGCCTGCAAGTAGCCTGTCATTGGTTTTATGGTAATGGAAATCGATGCCATGAAGAAGCTACGTCTTGTGTCTTCTTTTTTTTTCTCCTTCTTCTTCTGTTGTGTGCCTTTGGAAAAGAACGGGCCAGTTCTTTGTGTCCGTGTAGGTGCAATTAAAAGAATCTCTTGTGGAGCCGTTTTTTTGTTTACGAGTGTGTGTGTGTGTGTGTGTGTGTGTGTGTGTGTGTGTGTGTGTGTGTGTGTGGCTAGTTGGAAAACAGTGACGTGTGTGTGTGTGTGTGTGTGTGTGTGTGTGTGTGTGTGTGTGTGGCTAGTTGGAAAACAGTGACGTGTGTGTGTGTGTGTGTGTGTGTGTGTGTGTGTGTGTGTGTGTGTGTGTGTGTGTGTGTGTGTGTGTGTGTACCGGCGCGCCTCCTGTCTCCAAGATTAAATTTGCTAAGTGGACATAACGTGTCAAGAAACGACGTTTCGATAATGCGAAGGAAAATGCCAGAATAGAGAGAAGTGTGGATGCGTAAGGCCAATTTTTGAAACTCGCTGTTCAAAAACATAACGTGTTTCGGAATTTAAACGTGTGTAGATTACAGTTATATCAAAACATTTATATGTGTACCTGCCTTTTCCAACTTTGCATATTTATTGATTGTAAACACATACAAAAGGTAAGCATTTTAATTGTATGTGTGTGTGTGTGTGTGAGAGAGAGAGAGAGTGAGAGAGTGAGTGAGTGAGAGAGAATGGGGGGGGGCATGAAAATAAGAGGAGAACATGCGAGCCTAATCCACATGGGCACTGTGCCAACTCACATATCCCACCCCTACATGAGTGCCTCTTTGCCCTTTTCTTCGTCTTCTCTCCTGCAATATCAAGCTAAGGGTGACTTTGCCAAGCTATTAACATTATTTGTAGTCCGTATTGCTCTCTGTCTCTAACTGCGTGTATGTATGTGTGTGTGTGTGCTTTATGTTCGTTCCCATTTGCCTTTCATTGTCACTTCTCCTTCCTCCAGAAATTCCCACTCATCCAATCTAATCCCACTCTCACTCCTCTCCCCTCCCCTTCCCTTCCTCTCCCCTTCCTATCCCCTCACTTGACCTTCCTTCCCCTCCCCTCACCTCTCCCCTCCTATGACCTTCCCTCCCATCCCCTCACCTCACCTCTCCCTCCCATGACCTTTCCCCTTACCTTCCCTCTCCCCTCAGCTCACCCTCACTTCCCCCCCCCTCACCCCGCTTTCCCTCTCCCACCACTCCTGCCTCATCTTGTCTATTCAGTCTTCTCATTCCAATTCCCCTTGTCTGTTGACAGCATCCGCCATTTCCTCGTCTCCCCTCTTTTCTTCTTCTTACCTCCTCCTCCCCTTCATTTTCTCCTTTTCCATAGACTCCTTTCATGTTTACTGTATACTTCCTCCGTTCCTCCCTCCTGCCCTCCCTTTCTCTCCCTCTTCCTCTTCCTCTCTCGCTCTCAATCCTGTTTCATCTTATTTACATCACTTCTTTCTACGTCTCCCCTCTTCTCGCATCATCGCCCCTTTCCCCCCCCCATCCTCCTCCCCCCTTATTCCCCTCGCAAAAGGCCATAAGCGTCAACACGGCACCTGGCACCTTTAGTAATTGCTACCGTGCTGAGGCATCGTGTTGACATTTTTACAAGGCGCGGGGAGAGTACAGCTGGCGCCAAGGGTATCGGAATTCTATGGAACGATGACGCATGGACGGTCGTACAAATGTGGGGACAGTGGCCGTAATGTGCAGCCATACTCAAGATACGTCTTGCGAACCCACAGAGAGAGAGAGAGAGAGAGAGAGAGAGAGAGGGCTCACGGCCGTGACACACCGCGTACGTGTTACTTAAAAGTCGTGAATGGACGGGTCATAAATCTTCGTGCGATTTACTGGGTGCGGTCGTTTTGATGACTGATGCTTTCTGATAACTGTCGCGTCGTTTGGGTCGCCGTACAACGCTTGATTATGGGGATAGATGAAAAATATTGGAAATGTCGCTCATTCGTTACTTGGCCCTGCAGTAACGACACTTTTACTAGTTCACAAAGTTCCTGGGGAATGTGTGCGTGAACTAATGTTCTTTATTCAATGGCGTTCATCACGTGTTATTGTTCAGAGGTGTAAATTTTATGGACTGGGTTGAAGCTTTTGCCATGCCGGCAGGTCATCCTTTCTGGGAAAGGGAACTGGCCCACAGTTGGTCGTCGCCACCTTCCCATTTACCGTTTCTTTTTAGTCTTCGTCATCTTGTTCTGCTTTCTCTTCTCCTTCTAATCGTTCTTCGTCGTTTACTTCTTCTTCTTCTTCTTCTTCTTCTTCTTCTTCTTCTTCTTCTACTTCTTCTTCTTCTTCTTCTTCTTCTTCTTCTTCTTCTTCTTCTTCTTCTTCTTCTTCTTCTTCTTCTTCTTCTTCTTCTTCTTCTTCTTCTTCTTCTTCTTCTTCTTCTTCTTCTTCTTCTTCTTCTTCTTCTTCTTCTTCTTCTTCTTCTTCTTCTTCTTCTTCTTCTTCTTCTTCTTCTTCTTCTTCTTCTTCTTTTGTGTAGGTCCACTCGTCATTCGAGGAGGTCCAGGCACTACGTTCTACGTGCTACGTTGGCACCACCGGAATGCGTGGGCACTGTTTCCGTTGAAGTTGGATCAATATTGGGTTCTGTGGAATCCTCTGAAGAGGATATTCATAGGTGAAGGAGAAGATGAGCTGGAGATGAAAGTAATCGTAGGTAGTAGTGATGACTTCATTGAGGGTAACGTTTTGATTTTATTTTTTCTGTTTTTAGTCACCAGAAATGATGGCAATGTTGAGAGTGAAGCTAATGGATGGTTGGTGATAGTTATGGTTATGGTAATGATTGTGGTGGTAGTGGTGGTCGTGTTGTTGGTGACTCTCGTGGTGATAGTTGACGATTATGTCGTGGTTATAATAGGAAGGATGTCGGGGACAATGGTAGCGATGTCTGTGACAGTATATCATAAAGCGTTGTCTTACCTCTGAAGACCATTGCTCACCAGGGAGCAAGGTTCGAGTTAATCTCAGTAATTATTAACGTTGTCTGTGT
>NC_134805.1:44753749-44886249 GCF_046742065.1 Oratosquilla oratoria | reverse complement strand
GTGTAAAGAAGGGAACTGTGTATGTAAGGGCGTGGGAAGCGCACATAACCTATGGAAATGTCGACCTTATTGATCGGAATGCTGGTGGTGATGGTGGTGTCGATGCGAGAGGAATGGCAGCGGTGTTGGTGGTGGTGACAGTAGTTTAGGCGGATGGTGGGGATGCTTTTGATGACGCTGGAGGTGATAGTGATGTCAATGGTGATGACTGGAGGTATGGAGAAAGTGAGAGGTTTGTTGATGATGTGAATCCGGGAGGAAGGAGTGGAAGTGATGATTGATGTAAGTCTGAGAGTGAAAGTGATGACGATTCTGAAAGAGTGTGACATCAGTAAATAGTGATGATGATGACGATGATTACAAACGTAGCTGGGAATAGTTATGATGACCTAGAAGGGCTACGAGAAGTATTAGTGGTGATGATGACGAAGTAGGTGGTTAAAGTAATGACACTTTGTGATGAATATGGTATTATGTGGCGTGGGTGTTCGCGCATGCCGCTTATGAATGATTTACGCAGAAGAAAGAAAAAAAGAAAAACAGAGGCGAGGCCATAGCTGTATATAATGACTTTGGACAGCCTTTCCTAAGTCTCTCTTCCCCCCTCCTCCTCACTCCTCCTCCCCCTCCTCCTCACTCCTCCTCCCCCTCCTCCTCACTCCTCCTCCCACGCCCTCGAAATCCAGCACCACACCCAAATTCCCTTCTCCTCCTCCCCATCCTCCTCCTCTTCTTTCTCGTCCTCCTCCTTTTCATTTCTCTCTTCCTCCTATTCCTTTCATCAGTCCTCCTTTCTCCACTCATCTCCTCCTCCTTTTTCCTCTCTCCTTCCCCTCCTTTCTTCTTCCCTCTCTCTTCCTCCTCCTTTCTTCCCCCCCTTTCCCCTTCCCTCTCTCCTCCTCTTCCTTCTCCTCGTTTCTGTCCTCTGCCTCTTTCTTCTGCCTCTTTCTTCTGCCATCTCTTCCTCATCCTTACGTTTGAGCATATTATCCTTCTTGACTCTCATTTGTTTATTTATATATTTATGGTGTGTCTTCCTCTCTTGCCCCTCCTCTCCAAATCAAGTAGTCTGAAGCTTCCTCTCCTCCCTTCTTCCCCCCCTCCCTCCCTCCTTCCTCCCTCCTCTCTACCTACCCCCTTCCAATATCCTCCACCCTCCCTTTCAACTCCCTTGGTATTCTTCCCTCCTTTCCCATTCTCTTCATCTCTCTCTCTCTATCTATCTATCTATCTATCTATCTATCTCCATTTCCCCGTCCCTCGTTACTCCCCTTTCTCACTCTCCCTCCCCTCCCTCTGCCCTGCTCATGCCTCCTTCCCTCCTCTCTCCCTCCTTCCTCTCTTCCCGTCCCTTCTCTCTCTCCCTACCTCCTCTCCGTCCTCTCCCTCCATTCTCTCTCTCCCTCCCTCCTCTCTCTCTCCTCCCGTCTCTCCTCTCCTTTTTACCTCCTTTATTCCATCCTTTCGTAAATGTCCTTATTTTCATTTTCTCGCCGATTGTCCCGCCGTTCCCCCGCCGTTTTGTTTGGAGTGACATTCACGTTTATCTTGCTCGCACCACCCCCCTCCACCCCCCTACTCCCCCTTTGCGCTGACTCCTGCGCCCTTTTGGTCCTGGCCACGGCGGCATACCTCACCCTTCCCTTTCTCCTCTGCTTTTCCATTCCTCTTCCCTTCTATTTCTTTCTCTTTTTGTCTACCATTATTATTTTACCTATCTCGGTACCTTGCCTTTTTCCTTCTTTTACCATGTTTCAAGACACACACACACACACACACACACACACACACACACACACACACACACACACACACACACACACACACACACACACACACACACACACACACACACACAGTCACGGGAGAGAGAGAGGGGGGGGAAAGTCTGTCCCTATTGATGTTGAGAATATGTACTTTGCATAGCCAATAACAGGGTCGAGCGGGTTGACTTCTCAACAGAGCCAGGAGCTAGCTCTAGCGCTCTCTCTCTCTCTTTCTCTCTCTCTCTCTCTCTCTCTCTCTCTCTCTCTCTCTCTCTCTCTCTCTCTCTCTCTCATCTTTGTGTTTGGTTATATTTTTTCTCCTGCTACTCCTACTCTTCCTGTTCCTCCTGTTTCTCTTCCATTCTCTCTTCCCCCTATTTTCCCTTTCCTCTTTCCTCCTCCTCGTCTTCCTCTTCCCCTCATCTTCTCCCTCATCTTCCTTCTCATGTTCTTCTTCCTCCTGTTCCTGCTCCTCCTCCTCCTCCTCCTCCTCCTCTTCTTCTTACTCCTCTTCTTCCTTCCTCCCATCTCCTCCTTCATTTTCCTCCTCTATCTCTTCCTTCTGTTCCTGCTTCTCGTCTTCCTCCATCTGCTTATCTCCTCCCTCATCTCTCTCATTTTCCTCTTCCTCCTTTTCCTGCTCCTTCTCTTCTTCCTCCCTCCCCTCATCTTCCGTCTCCTCTTCTTTTTTCCTCCTCCACCACGTGCTCCTCCTTCCCTTTATCTCCTCCCTTATCCTCCTCCTCTTCCTCCTGTTCCTACTCCTCCTCGTCTTCCTCCTCAACCTCGTCCTCCTCCTTCCCCTTGTCTCCTCCCTCGTCTTCCTTTTCCTCTTCTTCTTCTTCCTGTTCGTGCTCCTCATCTTCCTCCCTCCTCTCATCTTCCTTCTCATCTTTCTCTTCCACCTTCCTCCTCCACCTCATCCTCCTGCTTCTCCTTATCTCCTTTGTCATCTTCCTTCTCCACTTTCCTCTTCCTTCCCTTCCTCCTCCTCCTTCTCTTACTCCTCTACCTCGTCCTCCGCCTTCCCCTCATCTCCTCCCACATCTGCCTTCTCTTCTTCCTCCTCAACCTCCTCCTCCTCCTCCTCCTCCTCCTCCTCTCTTTGTACCTTCCTTTGTTTTCTTTTTATTTTACTTTATCTTATTTATTTTGTAATTCCTTTTTCGAACAGTTTTCATTTGCATTCGTGTTGCCGGACGCGAAGGAATGTATTTACTCATTCATAAATTTATTTTGTTGAATGGAATCGTGTAGCTTCCATGTGCGTCATTATAGATAAGGTCGCAATGTTCATAGAATTCGTATAATTACTTATATTCGGGTTTTTCAGTTATCCGAAGATATTATTGTCGATAAAATCCCACGGAAACAAAGATGATAGGGTTATATATCATAGAACTCAGGTGGTTACCCATACACCTCGATTAGGCACTTAAGCCCCGACCTGTATTGGACTGGTGGGTGGGTGCGGTCCGTAGTACCCCCTTCGAACTCGCCCTCCCGCAGAAAGCCACGAAAAAGGCACAGACAGGTCGAGAGAAGAAGCAACAGCGATTCCAACATTCCGTTTTCTTTGCGCTTCGCCCCGGAAGCCACAGTGATTTCGAAGCTTCTTTGAACTTTACCATGTTTGTGTTGAGGCTCTGTTTGGTGTTTGCTCGTGGAGTGTCCGGGGTGGATGGTGGGGGGACGGGGGTGGGGAGTTGCTTTGTGGGGCTGAAGAGAGAGGAGGGGGGAGGGGGCGAGGCTTCGATACTGCCTTGGTCCTGAATGTGATACAATAGAATACATTGGAAGAGCAAACCAGATCTTGCTGTCCAGATCAGACAAGGCTTCGCCTGTGTGTGTTGGGGTGGAAGAGAAGAGAGGATGAGGAAGACCGAAATGGAAATATAAAGAAAATAGGAAAAATTACGTTCATTAAAGGGAAGATCACCCACAAGTTTGGGTCTGTTATACAAGGGTTTAGTAAAACATTAGGAGAGGCTTAGGTCAGTAAACAACCTGGTTTCAGATGAAACAGAACATGTGACACTTTAGAGAGGGATAAAGGTATACTCGCGATTAGGTCAACCTTGCTGGAATCGAGGCAACTAAAAGGTTAAAAAAAAAAAAAAAAAAAAAAAAAAAAAAAAAAAAAAAAAAAAAAAAAAAAAAAAAAAAAAAAAAAAAAAAAAAAAAAAAAAAAAAAAAAAAACGAAAAGAGACCTCCCGGTCTTGGATGTCGGTGTCTTCATAACGCTTCGACAACGTGTGAGGTCCAGATGTGTGTTCAAGCCTTTCTTAGGGCCAATTTTTGACTAGTGTCTCGTTCTTAAGTGTGGAACACATTTACTTGCTGCGTAATTTCTGGCCAATAAGGAATGTCTTCCTCCTCTGTCTCCGTCATTCTTCCTCGTCCTGGTCTTCCTTCTCCACCTCCTGTACCTCCTCTTCCTCCTCTATCTCCTCTTCTTCCTCGTCCTCCTCCTCATTCTCATCCCTGTCCTTCACATCTTCCTCCTGTTCATGTTCCTTCTCTTCCTCTTTTTGTAAGTTATCTTTTATATTTTCTCAACATGGCGACCAAGCCTAACCTAACTTAACCTTATCCAAGCAACGTAACCTAACCGAACCCGCTTCAGCCTGCCACGTTTCGATGCAGGCCGTGATTTTTTACTTAATCCTTTACGGAAGGGGTTAGATAATAAAATTTCGAATCCTGATTACCCCCGCCAGGGAAATTGATTGCACTTTTTTTTTAACCATGTTCTATACTTTCTTTTTTACAATGTATTTTTGTTTAGTACGATATACGGCTTTTCAGCAAGCGTTTATTGATAATTATTTTCTTATCTTTTACAGGTAAGCTTCAGCGGCTTGGAGACTGATCAGCGGGTGAGGCGGATCCCGGACCTGAAGACACAAGTTTGTATGTAAATCACCGTGGTCTTGGATCACGTGCTTGATTCTTAATCGGCAGCTATTACCCTTCCGGATGAGAGCTCAGAGCTCATATATGGCATGATCTATGGGTAACGTCATAGCCATTGTGTGTGTGTGTGTGTGTGTGTGTGTGTGTGTGTGTTAGAGCTATGGTCGTGGAGTCCCGCCTCTATATTGATAAAACTTTGCATTATATTGAGTTACATTATCGACCAGGATTATTTCTTTCTTTAACGTGGGGAAAGCTGCGCGTCCAAACATTGGGCAATCTCTCTCTCTCTCTCTCTCTCTCTCTCTCTCTCTCTCTCTCTCTCTCTCTCTCTCTCTCTCTCTCAACTCATTATCATGAGTATATCACTTCACCTCTTCGCTCGTCCAATGTAGGTAACCCCAGTTTTTCTAGTGTATGTGTGTGTATGCGCGCGCGTGTGTGTGCTTATGTGTGTGTGTGTGTGTGTGTGTGTATGTATGTGTATGCGTATGCGTGTGTGTAACCTAGCAGCCTCAGGAAATGGAAGAAGTAATTTCTCTGAGTGTCTCTGGACTTCCATACTAATGTAATACACTAAAGAGAGGGGATGAGATACGTTGGTGCTCATCTTTTTATTTATTTTATTATTATTGTCTTTATTATCATTATTATTGTTGTTGTTATCTATTTATTTATTGTTTATTTTTTTATTACTTGTTTGCTTGCGGTGTAGAAGATGTGTCAAGTGTGATGAATTAAAAAATGAATTCGGTTAAAAATACACCACTCTTGTTTGCGCTCTCACTTTTGAATTATCTTCTGCCCCCCCCTCTCTCTCTCTCTCTATCTCTCTCTCTCTCTATCTCTCTCTCTCTCTCTCTCTCTCTCTCTCTCTCTCTCTCTCTCCCCTCTCTCTCCTCCTCCTGTTCTTCCCCCATACACACTTGCCCCCATGGTGTGTGTGTATGTATGTATTTTGTGCTTATACAGTTATCAGCAAATCAAAGTCCGCTGCTGGACAAAGGCCTCACCCAAGACTACACGAACCTCTGCCAATCTCGTCTCTCCACTTTCTGTCTGGTCGCCAACTTCCACGCTTCCTATTTTGAAGCGTCCAGCCAGTAACTCGTTTTCTACATCTTCCATCTTTCTTCCTTGCTAGCTGTCCTTTTCAATTCCTCTTCAGTTATGTTATCACCTGTAATTTACATTTCACTCTTCTATGCTGCTTTACTCAGCTTGCCCTCTTTCTGTCTTTAAATCTGATTTCCAACACTGATATCTGTATTGCTGTTTGTACATTCCTTAACTTTGTCTCCATCGCCTTCGTCAATTTCCAAGTTTCATTATTCGTAGCTCAAAGCTGGGATTATACGTTGATTGCAAACGTTTCAACAAAGAGGAATTTCAGTATCAGCTTTCTGAAACTCTTTAATGTTTGATGATCCAGATTGATAGAACTGGACTTAACATACTCGTAGCTGTGACGTCATATCGGTGAGTGTTGTCCAAACGAACAGATGCCCAAGAGGAATATTTTTTTTAAACTACTCTAAGAAAATTTCTTTTTAATTTCGTCACACACAACACAGCCGAACTGACACCGGGAACCATCTGTGCATATTTTTCATCAAGATTGCCATGGAAAGGAAAATACCTTCGAAAGACTTTTCTTCTATGAATTTGTAGTCGCACATTTGCGTGGGAATAGGGGTTTGCATACATAACTCGATGTGTGTGTGTGTATGTGTGTGTGTATGCGCGCGTGTGTGTGTGTGTGTGTATAACGTGTGTGTGTGTGTGTATGTATGTATGTATGTATGTATGTATGTGTGTGTGAGAAAGAGACAGAGAGAGAAGGGTGAGTGAGAACGCCTGTAACTTGAATTTTGTATCGATAAAGGAAAAGGAGATGTTGACTATGAAGTACCTCTTGGTTACAGCGTGGACAATGAGAATGAATTATATTAAGAGAAGAAAATAAAAAAAAATGGAGGAAGAGGATAGACAGTACAGGGAGGGAGGAGAGAAGAGAAGGAAGAAAAACGAAGCAATAGAAGATGGAGGAATAAGGGGCAAGGGGGGAAAGGGGGAGGAGCAAGTGGGGAGGGGGGAAAGGGGGAGGAGCAAGGGGGAAGGTGTTTATGTGGTGAAAGGGACAGAGGGGTGATTAAAAGTCGACTTCATAATAGCAAGTGAAGGGGAGTACCGCGCCCCACGTTCGAAGGCAAAGGTTTCTCAGCTTGGCTTGTTTTCGCACATATCTTATGCTTATGTGCTGCTGTTGTGTGTAACCTCTTGAAGACCACTTCAGCGCTGAATAGAATAGTCATGCATCCACTCATCAATTTTTTTAAAGTCTCTGCCGCCCCTACCCCCTTCTGGCCTCAAATTGAGGAGAACTTAGCGTTTCTTCCTGGGTTCTCCTGCTCCCTCTTGTACTTCGAGGGCGGTGTTGGGACTATGTAATGATTGATGATGGGGAGGGGGGCAAGCTACGAGCGAAGGAAATTGTCTAGGGGAATTGTAGGAGGAGGAGGAGGAGATTGTTGTGGCAATGGTGGTAGTGGTTGTGGTTAAGGCGATGACGGAAGATGAGAAGGCGATGGTAGTGGTGATAGAAAAGAAGGGGAACACGAAGAGCTGGTGGTGTTAGTGGTGGTCGTTGTTGTGGTAGAGGTAATGGTGAAAGAGAAGGAGAAGGTGGTGGTGATAGAGGAGGAGATGAGGAGTTAGGGGAGGATGTGTGTGGTGATTATTGTAAAGTGATGGCGGAGGTGGAGAAAGGAGAGTGTGGTGATAATTGTGGTGACGACAGTAATGAAAATATAAGACGAAGTTTGATAGGAGAAAGAGGCGAAGGAAGAAATTCTCACATGGGTGAGATATTAATGCAACTTTTAGCTGATTGTAAGAATAACCAACAGAGATTGTGATGACAGTGGTTATTCGCTCGACGTTGGAAAGAGTCCCTAGTAACCATTCACGATTATCAGAGCGATTGGGTGCAAATGTTACCTCTTGTACTGGGAACTACGGTTTGCCTCCTTTCCACTGTCACCCCCCCCACACACACACACAAAGCTGAATGTAGTCTTACCCTCCAGTTGGGGTAATATATATTTATGTAGATTGACACATACTTTAGGTACCAAATCGAAAAACAAATAAAAATAATCAGAAAAACATATCGCCATCTCAAGTGTTTATTTTGAGCATAATAGAAAAACATATTCATCGATAGTGTAGGTATAGAACATTTTGCGGTGCGTTCTGACAAACACACCATTTCAGTTAACTGGTCGTTATCGTGGAGTTCCCATGGGGGCTTGAGTGAGGGTGGGCCGGGGGATAGTTGCAACAGTGTTCCTCCAGGTTGAGTGAACATCGGATATGAGCACGTCGCGAAACATCGAACACGGTCGTGCTCTTCCCTCACTCATTACATTACAAAGAGCTCCCCGTAGTAACGGAGGCCATTAACAGGCTGCTATTAAGAGGTGACGCTCGAATGAAGGCCATTAGGGTGACTTCTGATAATGTGGAGGATGAGGTTCAGAGGGTCCGTATTGAGGCTGCTATAGCGTTGCTGTCAAGGAGTCGTTAGATTACTCTATACGCAAAGAGCTCCGAACCTAACCTACATTTCACTGTTTCTGTTGTTATTATTGCTATTAATATATATATATATATATATATATATATATATATATATATATATATATATATATATTGAATCACCTTGTCTTGCGTATTTGACTTCTTGTGATAGATGCGTCTGGGTGTGAACTTTTTATAACTGTTAGAAGAAATGTATATTTGGTACTAGAAAGTAAGAGTAAATTGAAATATTTATTTGGGTTTTATTTGTTTGCCTCCTCTTCCTCCCGAGAGTTTGAGTGAGGACCCCACAGGACGCATTGTCCAGGAAAGGTTCATCTTATTCTTCTCAACCGTTTGTCAGCCAATTGTTGAGAAGAAATAGTCCACAAATGCAACAATGATAAAATTGCATATGCAAGCCCAATTTCTTGCCAACGTGTTTTCAAGAAAGTTGACAGCACGCGCCCCCCCTTTTTTTTTTTTTTTTTTTTTTTTTTTTTTTTTTTTTCTATGGAGAAATGAGCGGTGGCGACCTCTCTACGGAATAAAATCGCTGGTCATAATCAAATACTACAGAACGCCACCGTATCCGAATGATTAATGTGTTCATGTTTAATGGTTAATGTATATTATATAAGAACAGTGGTGATTGCTGATGCGTTATCAAAGGCATTCGCTTATTTATTTGTTTACTTATTTATTAATTTATTCATTTATTCATCTATTTATTTGTTTGTGTGGGGGGGGGGGGTCGATGGCCTACGGTGTTCCTGATATACGCCCAAGAAGGCTCCGGAGACGCACGCGCGCGCGCGCACACACACACACACACACACACACACACACACACACACACACACACACACACACGACGGCGCAGTGGTACCGTTCTCAACCGCTGCTACAGTGGTCCGAGTTCGAATCCCACCCATGGCTGAGATAATTTCAGTATCGCTGCGCTGCCAGTCGTTACTTCAACTCTCATGGTCGGGGAGTTGTGTGTGTGTGTGTGTGCGTATAAGGTCAAGCATTACCCATAGCGGTCATATATGAGCTCTGAGCTCTGATCCAGGAGGGTAGTAGCTGTCGATCACGAGTCCAACACGTGATCCAAGACCATAGTGAATTACACACACATTCACACACGCGCGCACACACACGCGCACGCACACACACACACACACACACACACACACACACACACACGTACGTACACACTGCCCTTGCTTGTGGTCAGTCACGCCGCGCGCTCCCTGCGACGTTGAATATATACTTTTATATTCTAAAGAATACGTCGTAATTCCCATCAACATATATTCACACGTCCAACAACGCTTAACAGCCTTGGGCCCCCAAGGGTGTTGCCATGGATGAGTTTCCTGTGAGGAAAGTGGTGGAAATGGTGGAGAAAATGGTAGCTAGCCTTACGTTTGGTGTCTGTATTTGTCAAATATTTTTCCCGGCAATCGCGATTTTTTTTTCTATTATTTATTTGTTTTGTTTATTTATTTATTTTAGTTTTGGGTTAGGTGTCAATGTTCTTCAAATATTTCGGGAATCTCACCATTTATATATGTACATTATATATATATATATATATATATATATATATATATATATATATATATATATATATATGTATATATATATATATATATATGTATATTATATATATATTCTCTTTTTCGTTTTCATAACTACTTTGTGGCTTATGATCACTGAGCATATACGAGTTGCCTAGCGGATCTGAAATTATAGTAATATCAACAAATCTCAAGTGATGAAGATATTCGTCAATATTACTCACAATTTTCATGAAAAAAATCTTACTTTCAATGAAAGCTATACGTAAATTGGCTCATAGTATTGCAATTCATCCTGGTCTTGGATCATGTGTTCGACTCGTGATGGTCAACTGTTACTCTCCCGGACGAGAGCTCAGTAGTGGTATGTTGTCCATTTTATGGGTAAATTCTGATCGAAGATTTTTATGAAGACGAAAGTGTTTTTGATTAACGTAAGAATGCGAGCTTAAGCCTGTTCATTTAGTTTTTTGTTTTTTTTTGTTTTTTTTTTGTGTGTGTGTGTGTGTGTGTGTCCACTCATTCCTTTTATTTTATTTTTATCGCATTTATTTTCATTTTTATTTGTTAATTTCCTGTATTTATTTATTTAGTTGTTTATATGATATTTTATTTGGTTATTTAACTTTTAAAGTGAAGAAGAGTGTGATGATATGTTTACTTTTAAGTATGAGTAAGATGAAATCTTTATTTGGGTTTAACGGGAACTGACGCTGAAAAGGAAGAAAACACAAATGAAATAAAATGAAATAACACCAAGTTGGTGGCGCGAAGGGCAACAGACAAAATTGTGAAGAAAATGTTTGAGCAAAATGAGAAATGTAAAACAGAAAGGCATGTAGGTAGGGAAAATCAGAAAGGGAAGAAAAGAAGTAAAAGTCTTTTCAGAGGAGAAGTTTAAGCGAATAAGACGGAGAAAAGGGGCAGGAATTGATGAGAAAGAAGAGGAGGAGGGATGGAGGGAAGGAGGGAGGGGGTGAGAAAGAGGAGAAGGAGGGAGGGGATGGAAAGAGGAGAAGGAGGAGAGGGGAGGGGAAAGAAGAGGAGGGAGGAGGTGGAGGGGATGGGAAAGAAGAGAAGGAGGGAGGTGGAGGGAAGGAGGGAGGGGATGGGAAAGAGGAGGAGGGAGGGGATAGGAAAAAAGAGGAGGGAGGTGGAGGGAAGGAGGGAGTGGATGAGAAAGAGGAAAAGGAGGGAGGGGATGGGAAGGAGGAGGAAGAGGGAGGGGATGGGAAAGAGGAGAAGAAGGGAGGTGGAGGGAAGGAGGGAGGAGATGGAAAGGAGGAAGAAGATATGAGGGGGGAAGGTGGGGGGAGCTTTTGTATGACGGCGGGGAGATTAAGTATGAGGGATGAATGCCTTGTGTCGACATGGGGGTGAGGGGGGAAGAACATGGGGTTGGGGGAATAAGAAATCGGGGAGAAGGAAGGAGGTGGGTGCTGTGGTAAGAAGGTGCCCAGTAGGTCTGGGTGTTGTTAAGGTGTCGGAGACTTCGCTCTTGGGGGAATGGGGGAAGATGGTGCAGGCCCCCGTCACTAAGAAGGTGTACATTGTAAAGGCGTGGCACTCTTGAGCTGGCTCCACTTCCTTGTAGATCATCCTCCACTCGAAGTCCGCTTCTCCTGTTGAAGGTCAGCCTTGGGTTTTGATCGTCGAGGACAAGTTTTTATTATTTATTATTTTATTTATTTATTATTATTATTATTTTTTTTTTTTTTGGGGGGGGGGGCCCGCCCGGTCATTAAACGCCTCGTAGGATTTTCTAGAATCGGGAGGAGGTGGAGGGGGAGGGGGAGAGGAGAAAATAGACCAGAACCATCTTGATTGTTTATTGTTTGTTTTCGAATTATGTTTAGATTGTTTAAGTTTCATCTATTTTGCTCTCGCCTCTTCTTCTTCTTCTTCTTCTTCTTCTTCTTCTTCCTCTTCCTCCTCCTCCTCCTCCTCCTACTACTACTACTACTACTACTACTATTCCTACTCCTCTTTCGCCAGTTCTTCTTACTCTTTTTACTTCCCTTCCTCCTCCCCTCCTCTTCTTTCTTCTTTTCCCCGGCACACTCCTTTTTCTCTTCCGCCTCATTTTCCTCCTCTTCTTTATTCTCTTCTTCCTTCTCCCCTCCTCTTCCTCCTCCTCCTCCTCATCATCATCATCCCCTTTCCCCTCCTCCTCCTCCCCCTTCCTCTTCCTCCTTCTCCTCCTCCTCCGGTCACTCCTCCCATCCCATACATCCTCCATTCTTTCTTATTTTCCATTCTCCCCCGTATCACATGTTCTCTATTTATCTCGTCCTTATTCTCTCCATTCCTATTCTTACTGCGTTCCATTCCTTCCCACGCTTTCTCTCCTCTCCCCTCTCCTCTCCCCTCTCCTCTCTCTTCTCTTCTTAATCCACCTGGTCTCCCCTTCCCCCTTGCCACACCCTCTTTTTGCCCTCACTACTTCTTCGTTTATCCCAGTCTCTTCTCCCCTACTCTCGGTTTCCTTTTGTCTCCTCCTCTTCCTTCTCTCCTCCTCCTCCTCCTCCTCCTCCTCCTCCTCCTCTTCCGCCTCTTCCTCCTCCGCCTCTCACCTTTCCTCACCCAATCTACTTCTCCTTCTTTCCCCCTTGTTTTCTGCTTCCTTTCTTGTTTTACTTCGTCTTTTGTTTCTTTACAGTGTATTATTTCTCTCTCTCTCTCTCCCTTCTCTCTACCTCGTCCCCTTTCTCCTCCTCCTCTTCCTCTTCCTCTTCCTCTTCCTCTTTAACCTCTTTCCGTTCTCGGAGCGGGTAGAAAGAAGAATAATTAGCCCGAAAATGTATTAACACGATCATACCCTTGGCTGCCCTTGGAACAGGTGAAGTGTTTCAGTGGCCTCCTCCTCCTCCTCCTCCACCCCATTTTCATTCTCTTTTTCCTCCTTTTTTTTCTCTCCTTTTCCTCCTCATTTTAATTCTCTCTTTTCCTACTTATACTTCTCTGTGTTTCTTATCGATTCCTTCTCTTCCTACTTCTCATACATCTGTTTCTTCTCCACACCCCTCTCTCGTTTCACCTTCTCTACCTACCTCTCCTTCTCCTCCTCCTCCTTCTTCTCCTTCTCTTTTTCCTTCTCCTTCTTCTCTTTTCCATCCTCCATTTCCTCTTCCTCTTCCTCTACTACTGTCAATCTCACCTCTATATCATCCACTGTTTCTTCAACTCTTTCTCTCATCCATCTCTCACACACTGATCCCTCCTATTTCCCTCCATATTATTTCTTTTTCTGTGTTTGATCGCTGTCTCAGTGTCTGCCCCCCTCCCCTCCCCCACCCTCACCCTCCACTTTTATCACTCCGTACTCCATCTCCTTCCGTCTTCCTTCATGTACAAGGCATCAATTTTCTCACTCTAGTAGTTTTGCTCCTCTTCCTCCTCCATCTCCTACCACCCTCGTCATCTCTTCTTTTCCTGTTGCTCTCTGGAGTCCTCCTCCTCTTCCTCCTTCTCCTCCTCCTCCTCCTCCATCATCTCTTTGTCTCCTCCTACGCGTCCTCAGTCGTACATTGCATCATTGGCTTTAAACCCCCTCTAAGCGTTTTTCAAGAATCTCAAGGTTACTCCTTATCCCCCCTTCCCCCTCCCCCCTCCCCCCTTGCACCTTCCTCTGCCCCACATCATCCTGCGCATGTCCCGTGGACTGATGTTTATTGCCCCGGAGCCCGCTTGCGCCTGTTTGTTTACATTGCGATGCCCTCCTGGCCGGATGGTTGCTGGCATGCCCTAGGGTGATGCGTGTACCTCCCCCCCCCATCTCTCTCTCACCATCTCCCTCTCACCCCCCCCCCCTCTATCTCTCTCTGCGCCTGTGTGTGTGACTGGGTATAGACTGAATGACCCGGAAGACTGAATAAACTGAAAGACCTGAAAGACTGGGAGTAGACTGAGGAGGACCAATTTAGTTCTTGAAGCTTTGGACAAAATTCGGGAGATATGGGCGTTGCTGCCAGGCTGCACCCTGAAGAAACAGAAACCACCCTCTGGTGGATGCTGAGGCAAAGCGGGTGATGTGGGTTGGTAACTGGATGGTTTTCTATTGGTCTCGTAAAGGAGAATGGGAACTCGCTTTGTGGTTTGGTTGTTGGAGATCCTGTAGGTCGGGGGATGGTGTGTGTGTGTCTGTCTGTCTGTCTGTCTGTCTGTCTTTTGGGTTAAAATACCCCTGCTCCTATTGCCTTAACAAACACTTTCGAATACTTCACCATACATGAATGAATTATAAACAAAAGTAATTGAGAACGTTTTTCGAATTATTTTTTCTTCTAGATATTAGTTCTCTTAGAATAAGATGTTTTTCGTGAAAGTACCTGCATACAATTGAACCTAGAAGATTGTTTATTTCATTAGAGGGTGAAGGGATTTAGTTGGGGGTAATGCACTTAGATTCTAGATACGAGAGAGAGAGAGAGAGAGAGAGGCTTAGGACTAGTTATATTTTTAGCTCAATATTTTCCCATGACTCGGACTAAAAAGAAAGTCATCCTATGTAGCCACCATGTGTGTGTGCGTGCGTGCGTGCGTGCGTGCGTGCGTGCTCACCGTAAGCCTACTTGGGTACATCTCCGAAGCACTATGGCAGATTCCGGGCCGGATAGCCAGGCTGCCAGATACCCCGACCGGACGTTCGTTTCATTACATCTCATTTGCTTGTTTGTAGTGTCATTCATTTGTCGTTGTCGCCTCGCTACAGTACTCCTCTTCCTCCTCCTCGTCGTCCTCGTCCTCCTCCTACTGGTCCTTATCCTCCTCCTCCTCTTACTCCTCATTCTCCAACTTCACTATACATCTGTGGTTATACCCTCGTGGGTTTGTCTTGCCCTTAAAAAAAAGGAAAGAAATGAAAATTCTCCACTTTTTCTTATTCACATCACATTTATTATTCTCTTCACGTCATTCCTTAAACCCTCCATGTCCCTTCGTGCCACTCTTCCCTCCCTTAAGCTCATGTATCCCTTAAAATGACCCCTCTTTCCACCCTTCTCTTCCTATAGATTCCCCCTCCCTCCCTTCCTTCACCTTTCCCATCCCTTTATCCATTGCGAATCTTTTCCTTCCCTTCGATTATGGAAGGCTTCAGGAGTTTTGATATTCCTCAGACGCCTTCCTGGCTAAGGGGTCTCGATCAAACGCGACCTCGTTCAGAACCGGGTCCTCCATTTCTGGCATGTTAAAAACGCTGGAAGCGTGTCGGGTGTCGAGGAGGAACCGCGCGCATGAATGTGTTATGTCGCCGTGGTTTTCCAGCCTGATAACCGGGCCAACCTTTGTCTCCGTCCTCAGCTGGCGTCAGCGTAATCTTGCTCTTGTATCCCCCACGGATTTTCCGGGACTAGGAGAAGGAAGTCGAGGAGGAGGAGGAGGAAGAGGAAGAGGTGATGGAGAATGGAGATGAAGGAGGAGGAATAGGTGATGGAGAATGAAGATGAGGCGACTGTGAATGGTTTGAATGTGTTGGTGATTGTGGTGGAGGTGAGGTGATGTGACGAGGAGAAGACGGGAAGATATGGTGATGGTGAGGAGGAGGAGGAGGAAGAGGGAGCGGCGGTAATGAAGGAGATGTTTTGGTGGTATTGGTTCCTGGTGGGGAGAGGGGGTAGGTATCACGGAGAAAGACTTCCAATCAACCTCGTCTTCAACTTTACCTATTGAAAGAATGAGCAGACCATCTCTTGTGGCCTTGTCTTGGTGGATGAAACAGACGTGGAAAGATTTTTTTTTTCTTCATCTTCTTCTTTTCCTCCTTTTTCTCATAATTTTCTCATAATTTCATGTTCTCCCTCCTCCTCATTCTCTTCCTCCTTCCCCTCCTCCTCTTCATCTTCTCACTTTTCCTTTCCCTGTTCTTCTTACTCTTCCTCCTCCTTTCCCTCCTCCTCGTTCCCGTCCCCCGCCCTCTCACGGCCAAGATAAAGTTAATTCATTTGATTTTCGACCTAGCGGGCGTGTTTGGATCGACAGTCTTCCAGCGAAGAGCGTCTTTAAAGTAGGCGGCTTCGGTGGTTCGTAATTTTCAAACTAGACGAAAGTAACTTTGAAGCGAAGGTAGATGTTGTATCTGCAGCAGGGAGAGAAAGAGCGCGGGGTAGCCCTTCGTGAGATGAGAGTAGAATTCTTTCCTAAAGGGTCCTTTCCCCGACTTCGGAATCTCTGCACAAATCTACACTAACGTAACCTAACAAAACCTAAACAAACTTTACCAAACCTAACAAAACCTAACCAAACCTTACCAAACCTAAACTAAACTATCAAAACTCACCTTGGCGCTTTGAATTTATGAACAAAATATATATGATTTGAAAAAAAATAATGACATTACCCGAACTGGGATGGGACTCGAAGTATCCGAATTCGGTCATCGTCCAGTCCCGTTATGATGGCGGAGTCCCGTTAAGAGGGATAGTTGCTATATATGGGATAGGCGTGCCCTCTCCGCGGAACTCTCTCTCTCTCTCTCTCTCTCTCTCTCTCTCTCTCTCTCTCTCTCTCTCTCTCTCTCTCTCTCTCTCTCTCTCTCTCTCTCTCTCTCTCTCTCTCTCTCTCTCTCTTTCTCTGTTCAAACCTTTTTTTGGTCGTGGAATTTATTTTCCTTGTAGTTTTGTAGTTCTTGAGATTTCCTTATTTAATTGTTTTATGAAATAATTTCAATTATTTACTTATTTTAGTAATTGTGCTGTGTTACGAGTATGAAGATCGAGTCTTCGAAAGAGTGTAGATAATTTTCTCGATAGGTGTATTACTATTTGTGTTATTTTGTTCATATAAATGTCTCTTGTAGTGAATGAAAACGTTTTTCGATAATTTCAGAACAAAGTAGATAAGGTTTGCCAATGTATTTAGCGGGCGTGGGGATTGCATCACACACACACGCACACACACACACACACACACACACACACACACACACACACACACACACACACACACACACACACACACACACACACACACACACACACACACACACAAACTCTCTCTCTCTCTCTCTCTCTCTCTCTCTCTCTCTCTCTCTCTCTCTCTCTCTCTCTCTCTCTCTCAGCTACCAAGCCACCCTCATTCGAGGCTAAATGAGACTCAGGATGATACCAAAACAACTTCAGCAAAATCAAGCCTCCGTATTGAAATGGTCAATTTCTGGAAGATGACTATGGACTCGGGAGATACCGGGAGAGGTCCAGAGGGCCGGCTGGAACCGGGGTGACCGGGTGAACCAGGATCAACCGGATATGAACCGATTGAGTGGACAAGGCTGGTGCAAGTAGATTGAGTCACGTCTGCTGGATAGAACACGGCCATGAGGAGGATGAGGAGGAGGTGGTGGAGGAGGAACCAGAGACGAGGGAGAAGGGATGGAGAAGAGAGTGAACGAGGGAGGAGGAGGATAAATGAAAGTAGGAGGGAGACAATAACTGAATATAGGAAGTGGAGAAAGAGGATAACTGAATGTAGGAAGAAGAGGAGGAGGAGGAGGAGGAAGAAGACAATGAATGTAGGAAGAGGGGTAGGAGGATAACTGAATGTAGGAAAACAGAAGGGAAAAGTAAGCGAACGGAATATGTTGTAGGTCAGGCAGGAAGAAGCACATTTAGGAACGAGTTCGAACATCAGGCCGAAAGAGGAGGAGGAGGAGGAGGAGGTAAAGGCGAAGACAGGTAAATGAATAGAGGACGATTTTTGGAAAAGGAGTTAAGTGACATAAGAAAAAGAGGAAGAGAAGGAACGTGAGGACGAAAGAAAGGCCAAGTGGGGAGATAGGATGCTCCCCACGTACCCGCCAAGAAAGAGGCCTTGGAAGGAAAGGGGGAGAAGTTCTTGGAGCTGAGAGGGGGGAGGTTCTTCGGGGGATAGCTGGTGGTTGTCGGTTGTCACTTGCAACAGAAGGGATGTATAAATGGTTTCTTTCCTTCCATGCGTGTCTGGTTCAAAGCAAGACCTCTTCCAGATCATTCTTGTACTTCAACTCTCCGTGCGTGACCTGGACTCTCGCTGTCCGATGACATCGCTCGCGATCTCGGCCTTCGAAGCCGAAAGAGGAACACCCAATCGTCGTCTCGAACTCGCTCGCCCGTCGTTCTTGCCGCTTTCCAGTTGTTGTCTTTGAATCGATTTAACTTTGGACCAAAGGGGAACTTGTCTCTTTCTGGGCGCCTTCTTGGTAGTTTCTCCTCATCTTTTTCCTCCTCCTCCTCCTCCTCCTCCTCCTCCTCCTCACCTTGCACCTTCTCCTCCTCTTCCTCTTCCACTTCCTCCTCCTCCTCCACACTTTGCACCTTCTCTTCCTCTTCCACTTCCTCTACCACTACCACCTCCTTCTCCTCCTCCTCCTCTTCCTCCTCATCCATGACTCTTCATCCTACCTCACTCCTTTCTTCTCTTCTTCTTACTCTCCTTTTTTCATCTGTTTCTTCTTTTCCTCCGCTTCCTCCTCTTTTTCACATTACTTTCCTTCTATCTCCAAGTCGTAAAAATATTCATGATCATCCACATCCCCTTTCTCCATTTCATCCTCCTCCTCCTCTTCCTCCTTAATTCCTACCTCACTTCCTCCTATTCTTACTTCTGTCTGCCGTCTTCCCTTCCTCCTCCTCCTCCAACCTCTCTTCCTCCGGCTTTTCCCATTGTGGATAAAGATGAAAATAAAGATCACTGAAGGATGTAAAAGAAGAAGCTGAAGAAACGCAGTGTCAACACAGGGAAAGATTGAGCATTCCAAGTAAGGAAAGGGGGGGAAGGAAGGCAGCAGGGGGCATGTTTGACAGTTAGGTGGGGGAGAGAGAGGGGGGAGAAGATTCCTCCCATCCTCTCCCTCTCCCCCCTCCCCCCGAGAGAGAAGAGGAGGAGGAGGAGGAGGAGTAAGAAGCTGGGGGATACCTGGGTGTCTTTCCGCCCTTGGGTATGTCACTCACGAAGATGTCTTGAAACCAAGAAATTGTGTAAACTAGACGATGATGCGAATTCAACGTCTAGGAAGAAACGTCGAGACGCAAGTGTTGGTGGAAGATGAATAACATGAGGATAATAAGAATTATGAGTAGGAGGGAGAGGAAGGGAGGTAGGATTAAAAGGAGGAATAGGAAGAGGTACAGGAGGTGGAAGAGGAGGACATGGAGGAGGAGGAGGATATGGAGGAAGAAGAGGCTACAAGGGGAATATCATAATATAAGCATAAGGAATAGGAGGGATAGGAAGGGAAATAGGATTAAAAGGAGGAAGAGGAAGAGGTGCAGGAGGTGGAAGAGGAGGACATGGAGGAGGAGGGGTATATGGAGGAAGAAGAGGCTACAAGGGGAATAGGAGGGAGAGGAAGGGAAGTAGGATTAAAAGGAGGAATAGGAAGAGGTACAGGAGGTGGAAGAGGAGGACATGGAGGAGGAGGAGGATATGGAGGAAGAAGAGGCTACAAGGGGAATATCATAATATGATAAGCATAAGGAATAGGAGGGATAGAAAGGAAAATAGGATGAAAAGGAGGAATAGGAAGAGGTGTAGGAGGTGGAAGAGGAGGACGTGGAGGAAGTGGAGGTGGTAGAAGAGGAAGACGTGGAGGAGGAGGAGGAAAGGGGGAAAGGTAGAGGTTACAAAGGGAACGAGAAGAAAAAGAGCAACGAAGGGGCTAAGCTGACCCAGGAACGTTGGATGGGGGGCGAAGGCAAGGTCGAGAACCGAAAAGGAAAGGTTCCTCGAAGAGGATTTGCTCTCTCTCTCTCTCTCTCTCTCTCTCTCTCTCTCTCTCTCTCTCTCTCTCTCTCTCTCTCTCTCTCTCTCTCTCTCTCTCTCTCTTTCCCTCAGTAGATTTTTTTTCTTTCTGTCTTTCTCTTTTCTTTTTTCTTTCCCCACGTTTGCAGGACAGATTGCCTTCCGTCCGTTTGAAAGGAACAACGGTGAAGGGTTCTGGGAGACATACAAGGGTAAAGTGACAGTAAGACTTGGGAAGACAGATCAGAGGAGGAAGCCAAAGAGAAGGAACGAAATGTCCACCAATATATATATATATATATATATATATAGATATATATATATATATATATATATATATATATATATATATATATATACACACACATATATGGATATGTAGAAACGAAGAGGAGGAGGAGGAGGAAGGAGGAAGAAAAGACCAAAAAGAATGAGGAACTTAGCGAGAGGAAGAAACTGGAAGAGAATATGAAAGGGAAAGAGAGGAGGAGGAGGAGGAGGAGAAGACAAGGAAGAAGACGATCACGATCACCGCCAAAGAAAGAGGAGGGTTTTGGTCTCAGGAAGGAAGAAGACCTGGAATTGGAGAGGAGTTGGAAGAAGAGGAGGGAGAGGAAGGGGAAGGGAATGGAAACGAGTTGCGTCCTGTGTGTAGACGCGAGTTTTCCAGATAAAATGGAATTTTGTGTCCGGAGTGTGGGGGTGGGGGTGGGGGGCTCTGGAGTTACTTTTTATGACCGCTGGACCAGAGTCGTCTCCTCCTACTCCTCCTCCTACTCCTCCTCCTCCTACTCCTCCTCCTCCTCCTCTTCCTTCTCCAACCGCTTCTTCGTCTAGCACTCCTCCAGGAGAATCGTTCTGCTTCTTGGAACCATTTTTTATTTTATTTTATTTTAATTTATTTTATTTTTTATTTTTTATAATTATTCTATATAGCTAACTAGACGGGCGGAGGCTGTGAATGGTTATAACTGGATGAATTTCTGTTAACTCGTTTATTTTCTATTGTTTTATTCTTCGTTCTTATTTTGTATGTATTTGTTTTAGTTTTATTCGTATCTGAATATATTTTTCTATATTTATATTTTATTGGTTATTATTTCATATTTTTTATTTAATTATTTATTTACTTATTATTATTCTATGTATTTTATTCATCTAATTTATTTACTTGTTTATATAATTTGTTTTTCCAACAAGTCATCATAGTCTAAGACGTTAACTTCACCTCAAGCGTACATATTAACATAAGAATGAAAGTGACTGCAAGAGACCAAAAGACCTACACTAGGCAGTTCCATGTCCATTACCACCTGTCATCCCCATTCATAAAGTTGTCTAACCTTTTCTTATTTTCCTTTACTTTTCACTTTTCGTCTTTAATTCCAGTTTTACTCTGGAATGTATTGTTTCTTGGCAGCGTTCCAGGATGCATTTGATTTGTATCCCCCCTCCCTCTCCCTCTCTCCCCTTCCTCCTTCCTCCTCCTTCCTCCTTCCTCGTTTCTTCCCTTGATATTCTCTACTCGCTCATCAAGTAAGACGAAGAAGACGATGACATGCAAGAAAGACGATTGTTTTCGTGTTTTTTTTTATTCGATTTTGTTCATTGATGTATTTATTCATTTGTTTTATGTTTTTGTGTATTCTAATTTACTTATTAATTTGTGTGTGTGTGTGTGTGTGTGTATATATATATATATAATATATATATATATAATATATATATATATATATGTATATGTATATATATACACACTTGTGGGAGGGGCTAACAAGAAAGTAAAAGGAATTAGAAATCGTGAGAATCTGGGAATGATGAGGCGGACTTCTGGGGGGAAATTGACTGATATGCGCTCTCAGACTTCACGCATACGTGGACAAAGTTACGCAGTCACACACGCTGACGCGTTCGCGCTCACACGCGCGACTGCTTGCGCTCCATAATATGTGTTCTTGTGAGCGCACACCATTTTTTCCCTCCTCTTCTACTTCTTCGTTTGCCTGGAACATGTTGAAAGAGACTGGAACGAGACTTGAAGGTAGAAGAACCCGAGATGAAAAACAAATTATTTGCGAGAGGAAAGGGGGGAGGTCAGATGGGAGGGAAGGGGGGAGGGGGGCGAAAGAGATTTGGTGCAGTTTGAAGACGTCTTGAGGTCAGAGGCCTGACTTCGAGGGGGAAGGCCCAAGGACTCTTGAAGAACTTTGGAGTGAAATTGGAGGATGAGAAAATTGCAGAGGCGACTCGAATCGAGTGAAAGCACATGATGTTAATTCGTGGGAGAAGTGAAATATGGAAGAAAATGGAGTGTGGGGAGGTCGGGGGTGGGGCGCAGTAGCTGAACGGGACTAGATTTGCTTCTGCTAATGTCCAAGTGAGGTTCAAAAATGTGTGCGCTTAAACGTGTGTGTGTGCGTGCGTATACATATATATATATATATATATATATATATATATATATATATATATATATATATATATGTGTGTATATAATATGCTAATAAGAACACGGGGACCTGTGTTCACTTATGCAAGGTAGACCACTTGGAAAAAATAAACTAACGAAGCAGAGCGCTTTCGTATATTACATCCAGTGGAAAAAGTACTTTTTGCACTGAAGATGCAATATACGAAAGCGCTCTGCTTCGTTAGTTTCTTTTTTTCAAGTGGTCTACTTTGCATATATTATATATATATATCACTTGGACAAAATGTAGCACGTTTGTAAAAATAATCACGAAGAACCCACAGTCGGAATAAAAGGAAACTTAGAAGAAATTATAATTTCTATATTTCGGCTAATAGCTATAGCCCTCTTCAGGAAAGTACAGTTTACAAGAAATGATTGAGACATAAATACAATTGAGATGTTCCTCCATTTGTATCTCAGTTGTATTATATTTATGTCTCAATCATTTCGTGTAACGTTTACTTAATTGAAAAGGGCTATAGCTATTAACCGAAATATAGAAGTTAGACTTTCTTCACTTTCTTCTAAGTTTCCTTTTATTCACACACACACACACACACACACACACACACACACACTAATTTCATATACAAGTATGAATGTGTTATATTTGTGTGTGTGTTTGTGTGTGTACACGTATATATCACATACACAATTCATATATTAGGCGCACATCTTCCAGTAAAATTCAGTCATCTTGAGCTTCTTTTTATATGAGGAATTCTGTTGTCGCCCCTGGGTCTCTTGGCTCCGTCTGCAGAAGTCTGTCTGTCCCTGGAGTGAGATGAATGGAGGAGGAGGAGGGAGCAGTAGATACTAACGTATAAATGAAATTACTTCTTCAACGTAGAGTGCTTTGGTGGTATATGATGTTGGTATGTTGTTATGGTAGTATTTGACTTTAGTGGCATTTAGACAGATGTTGTTGATGGTAGTGTGATTATTATTTTATATGTTATATATATATTCTTGGGTGGTGAGCATAGTAGTAGTGGATAATGTCATTGGCAATTTATTTTTATGTTTGTGTTCTTGTTTATGGGGACAGCAGGGCAAATGAGAGAGAGAGAGAGAGAGGCCTTAGTCATTATAGAGGATACGTCTCGCCATGTACCCCAACTAAAGACGACCTAGATGTCTCCATCTATACCAGGTCGCGACCTTGATGGAGTTCCACAACATCTGAATAACCGCAGCTGGGAACAGTTAAGTCTTTGTGAGGGGAGAGGAGGGGGAAAGGAGGGTGAGGGGGGTGGAAGGGGAGGACATAGAGTGCTTCCTGAGGGTGGTAGGAGTCAGGAGGAGGTGGAAGGCCAGGTGGAATGTTATCTTCATATTTAGAATAATTTCCAGCATCTTCCTGGAGTTTGTTTTTCTGGAAGGGACTTCAATCTTCTTCTTCTTCTTCTTTTTTTCAAAAGTCTTGTGGTACCTTGAGGGTTTCTCTGTGCCAAACTAGTAGTTCGTTTCCTGTGACGTATGTTTGCCTTTGCAATATTTCCTTTGCCGTGCAATTTATTTCGTTTATTAAAAAGGTATTTTCTTTCCCGTTCCTTAGAAGAGATTAGTAATTGAAACATGGAAATTATTTTTTTAATCGCATCAAGACACAAAAGGAAGGAAAATATATTCTATTTCTTTTTTTCTTTTTTTTTGTGTGTGAGTGTGTGTCTTCTGTTACGAGCTAAAATTACTCTGTGAATTTATAATTGCCACATAACTCAATAACAAAGGACAGTTTTTTTCGCTGTTTATCAACATATTTTCTGCTCATTTGAATTTCCAATCTGGCTGATGACCGCCATCACCATTTTGTAATACTTCAAATCTTCCAACTCGTAACAAATCCAGCAAACTCATATTCTCTCTCTCTCTCTCTCTCTCTCTCTCTCTCTCTCTCTCTCTCTCTCTCTCTCTCTCTCTCTCTCCTATATCTTTCCCCCTTTCCCTCCCTCTCAGCCCTCTTTCTCTTTCTCACTCTCATTTCCCTCTCTCCTTCTCTCCATTCTCTCTCTCTCCCTCCCTCCCTCCCTCCCTCCCTCCCTCCCTCCTATATCTTTCCCCCTTTCCCTCACTCTCCGGCCTCTCTCTTTCTCTTTCTCACTCTCCTTTCCCTCTCTCTCCTTCTCTTCTTTCTCTCTCTCTCTATCCTCTGTCTCTCTCTCTCTCTCTCTCTCTCTTTCTCTCTCGCTCTCTCTCTCTCTCTCCCCTTCTCTGTCTCTGTCTCTCCTGTGTGTGTGTGTGTGTGTGTGTGTGTGTGTGTGTGTGTGTGTGTGTGTGTCTCCTCCTTTCCCCTTTCTCCCTTCTTTCCACTCGTTGTTCTCATCCCCCCCATTCTACTTTCTCTATTCACTCTCCTTCTCCCCTCCTCTCTCTCTCTGACACTTCTCCCTGGTTCTTCATTAATTATTTAATTACTGTTTACCTTGTTCTTTCTCGTTCGTTCTACCCCTGGTCTTTTGTATATCCTTCTCCCTCTGTTTTACATGTACACGCTAGCTAACGCTTGAGCTCTCGCACACACATACACACACACACACACACACACACACACACACACACACACGCATTTTTGCCTAAGCGTCCTTCTATTAATTTATCTTAAACTTATTGTTAGAGACCAAAACCAAAAATAATTAGGTAAATGAATAAATAAAATTAGATTAAATGAAACTACGTCACCGGACTAAAAAAAAAAAAAAAAAAAAAAAAATATCGAGAAACTGAAAATAGTGCCATTACCCATCCCCCCACCCCCCCACTTTCCCCATCATTGGACATGACGGGCCATTGGCCATGTCGTGTTGATGATGGGTTAGTTGGTCAATAATGATGTGAGGCCGCTCCTGATGAGCGAGAAATGAGAGTTGACCAGCAGGAATGGGGAATCAGTTTTGCTTTTTAGTTTCTGTGAGTTCTAAATATCCTGCTTCATCAGTGTGTATGTGAATATATATGTATATACATATATATACATATATATATATATATATATATAATATGTGCGTGTGTGTGTGTGTTCACTTGGTCTTTGGATCACGTGTTGGACTCGTGATCGACAGCTATTTCCCTACTGGAAGAGAGCTTAGTGTATGTGTCTGTGTGTGTGTGTGTGTGTGTGTGTGTGTGTGTGTGTGTGTATGAGTGTTCATATTTGCTACAGGAACATGTTTTGAAAGTGAGTATTGTACTCAGTTTTTATTAGTTTATTTAACAAGTTATTTATCTGTTTATTCACTTATTACCTATTTTTCCTGTAAAGGGTGTTTTCGGTAATACTCCGGGACATGGTCGTGTAAGGATTCCGAAGAAAAAATCGCGAATCAATTCCGTCGGAATGCGACGGAATGGAACTGTGACTGCGATCCCAATTAATTTTGGTCCAGTCCACGGAACTGCCAAGTCTAGGCCTTACGGTCTCGCAGCTTCCTTCATTCTTATGTTTTTATGTCTCCTCCCGGCCGCCGAAATTCGCGAAATCATAAATTTACGAACGAAAAATGAATAATAAAAAAATTTGTAAAAGTCATCATGATATTCATGATAGATTAGTAATTATTACATTCATCAGTATTATCTCGTAATGTCAACAAATAGTATGATAGCAGATAAATTTTCGAGTGTAAATTGAGAATAGACATATAAATGGAGAATTAAACAAGTGGAAAATAATAGAATTAATATTAATAAGTATAATGATTATAATGATAATACGAGTAAAAAAGGGTAATCATAATTCCAGTCATGTTAATTATGATATAAACAAATAGATACAAAAAAATAAATCGAAAGTAGATAAGATTTACATGACAGAGCATTTTCATAGGACGCTATCGGTCGATATGCTTACTTGAATAAAATCCTCTGCCGGTAATCAGAAGAAAATGTATAGAGGGCGTCATCGAATATTGGGGCATAGCTCTTATTTTTAACAGAATCCACTAAGAGAATTAACAGCTCGAACGGATGAATCGGGTGTCTGACTGACCCTACGTAAGGTGGCCTCTTTACATGCACTTGACGTTGTGTCCTTGTTGAGTGAGGTACCTTTATTACCCTGTGACCTACTCCCCTTCCCGACGACCCTAAAGGCCTTGGTGACTCCCCTCCCCTCCCCCCTCCTCCGCCCTCACCCTTCCTTGGCACCCTCCCCTCCTGGGCACTCTTCTCCCACCCGCGTATAGACCTGGCGCATCGGATTTACGACACTTGGTCCCCTTGAACCGTCGGCCCCCACCGAGGCCTGATTCTCCCGTCTCGCCAACTTCCTGACCCCCCACCCCCCCACCCCTTCCCCTGCCTACCCCTCGACCCTCAGCCTCTTTCTCACCTCTTCCAAGCGCTGGTGAGGTCATTTGCCGGTGCCGCCACCTGCTGGTTAGTGGTGCCATTATGTGCCACTTAGTGCCAAGTGCTTGGGTCACTTCTTCATCATTTCACACTTATCACACTCCTCCCGACCTACGTCTTTAACCCCCTCTGACATCACCGCTGACACCTGGATACACACACACACACACACACACACACACACACACACACACACACACACAGGCACACACACTGGCACACGTTTCGGCTAATGGACCATCTACAGGTAATAAGTGACGAACTGAAATATAGTAGGAATATATATATATTCTGAATTAGGTTTGAATTGAACTCTGCCATCTCATCCTTGGTCCGTTTCCGGCCGCCACCGGCATCATCCCACGGTTCACCTCGCCACCTCTCGATGCTTATGGGCTTGTGTGGTCGACGCCATTCCTGTCAGGGTTTTGTCTTCTGACATCGCTATTATACATTTCCCCAATGAAAGTTGCTGTTGTAACTAAAGATAAGTGATGATAATAATAACAATATAATTATTAATAGTAGAAAAAGTAAGTAAAATGATATAAGATAACTAAAAAATATAAATTACGGTCTGTCGTCTCACTCGTAGCGATATACGAGACCATAACCTTTCGCTTCTCTTTCCCATTCCTTCGTGCAAGACTCGTTTCTTACCAGCGTGGGGAATGATTCTATGCCCGTGCATGTAATGTCGGTGATTTCGAGGTCCTGTTAGCCCTAATACCCGTTCTGTGTTCATACAGACTTTTTTTTTTCTTTTTTTCTTCTTCTTCTTCTTCTTCTTCTTCTTCTTCTTCTTCTTCTTCTTCTTCTTCTTCTTCTTCTTCTTCTTCTTCTTCTTCTTCTTCTTCTTCTTCTTCTTCTTCTTCTTCTTCTTCTTCTTCTTCTTCTTCTTCTTCTTCTTCTTCTTCTTCTTCTTCTTCTTCTTCTTCTTCTTCTTCCTTTTTTTTTTTTTTTCTCTCCAACCATCATCCACTCTCTTCATAATAAGGACATTAGCTCGGCGAGCATGGAATACAATAAACTACACTGCTGTCGTTGTCCTCTGTCTAAAGTTATATATATCAGTATATGATCTCGCTGAGAAAATTATAGTTTATATCTTCATCCTCATTTATTTATGTTATTTTATTATTATTATTTTCTTGCGGGGTTCATTTGTTCATTCACCAAAGGACGATTGTTTATGAGAACTATCAGTAAAGGAACTTTCGACCTAGAGTGATGACATCACAAGATAGTAATGTTATTTATTTTACTATATTTAATTTTTATTATTTATTGTTATTTATTTGTTTATCACTTTTTTCCTCAAGTCTTCTTCGTCCCTGTCTCCTCAGTGACCACTTTTACCATTTTGGTTCAAGCCAGCGCAGACCGACTTTTGTTCAGCCGAGGGTCAACAGAAAGGATAAACACTTCGTTCACCAGAAGGCTGAGTCGAGTGGTCGGTTCTTTACGACCAGGTCGTCCTGGGTCAGATAATGTTTGTGAATGATGACGACCACATGGGTCGTAGCTTTCGTCGCGCCGTCTCACAGCCCGACAGCTTCTCCAGTGGGGTGTGTTGTCTGAACTAAATGTAAACATACCTTCGACCCATGTACAAGCATCGGCGCGCTCAGCCGCTTTTTTAATTGTGTCGTTAGATGATTTTATTCATGAAGGAACCCTCGTTTTAACATCCCACCCCCACCTGCTTATTGAGTATTGAATGTATGAGCTATCGGGGGATTTTGGGAACACCCTCTACGGACCAGACTATCACAGTCCTAGCTAGAGGAAAGCATGAAGAACGCGTCACCGGAATGAAAGAGTTAAGGAGAGGAAATGAAGAAGGAGAGTGTTGAAAGAAAGCGTGTGAAAGGCAGGTGACTGACTGAACTTGTTGGGCAATAGGACATCTCCCATCTGAATAAAATCGCCTGACGACAGAGTGATTGTATAAGATGGCGCCACTCCCGAACGGGTTAACCACTTCCTTACTGTGTGACCTTTGTCGTATTAAAGAAAAATACTGACAAAAAAGCATAAGTGCAATGCATCCTATCGAAAGACCGCTACTTTAATATGCGTTATCATCCCAATACTAATCTTACTGATGTGAATCAGGGGAGTAATTGAGAACTGCGTTCTCATATGTGATGATGATGTGCATACAGCCGTTTCCTCTCTCTCTGTCTCTTTCATGTTGTATGATATTGTACCTCAGGGGCATTACATTGACCCCCTCAGTTCGCCCAGACTTCTTCTTGTACACAGTTGGCATCTCGAGTTAGGAAAGTAACTCTTGTATTTGTCCAATGGTGACCGTCAACCATACGCAGGGATGATCTTCCACTCCCTTTCCCTCCAACCTTTTCCTTTCCACCTGCCGTTCAAAATAAAGTTAGATAAATAGATAAATAAAATAATGGTTAATATTTTTTTACCAACCCTGCTTAAGGATAGGGTATAATAATAAAAATAGTTATAATAATAGTGATAATAATTGATATATATTCATTGGCCCTTTTCAAGTATGGGACACAGACGACTCCCAAGATATCACACACCTTGCGCATGCGCACGCTTTCTACCTAGCAGTCTTTGTAATATGTTTAAGTATGTATGAATATATTATACCTGGCTCTTTTCCTCAAGTATATACTAAGTTTTATACTTCCGTGAAAAAGGTAATTTATTATTCAGCTTTATATTTGCACGCTGGGGGGACGGGGGAGATTTGTCGTCGGTTGAATTAAATCGCCTGCAGGCATCAGTAACCAGCGATTTTGTCGTAGGAAACAAAATGGTGTCGAAGAGATTGAGTCTATCCCTTGGTAGAGGACATAATTATATATATATATATATATATATATATATATATATATATATATATATATATATATATATGTATATATATAATACTGTAGGGGGTTGTGAGGGAGCTTAGTTTACCAGCGCTTCTATACTTATGGACAATCTCGCGCCGCTGTCGTCCGTTAGCTTACTTCATATTTTCGTTTAATTAGGACAAGGAGGGCAGAAGAAGAAAGAATAAGACTTATGAATTCCCTTTGAAATGAGGTGAACCTCAAATTATAAAAGAATAAATCGGGACTCTGGTCAGTGTGGGTGCAAATAACACACACACACACACACACACACACACACACACACACACATATATATATATATAGTGACGGCATGAAATGTGCACAGCCTATACCCCATTCAGGACTGCATAAATATAAACAAGTGAATATGTCCATATTTTTTCGCACTTTTTACTTAATGTTTTAACTTTTATTAGTCAATTTAATTTTTATTCGGCTGATATTTCAGGTCCTATTTCATAACACCTGTGATAGTCAATGTTTATGGCTCTATTAGTCACTAAATGGACCCTAAACTTTGTCTGTTGGCGCGTTTTTCATGGCTTGGCGTGAATTTGGATGATTTTGGCGATTTTTTTGGGCTATATTCTCTAACCCTTTCCCTACCCTCTCTTTCTCCCTCTCTCTTTCTCTCTCTCTTTCTCTTTATCTCTCTTTCTCTCCTGTCACTCAGGGGAATCCGTGATAGCTCTGATTTAGTACCTATGAACTGTTTGTTTTCACGTTTACATTGTTTTCCTTCCAATCTAACGAAGTTGACAATTCATTATATATCTCTTTTCATGTTTTATTCGTATATTGTTTAATGTATATTTGGATGCTAAGCAATCGGTCGTTGAAGAAATTAGACCAAGCAGAGGCAAGGTTTTTCGTGATTTTGGGAACGTGGGTTCGATACTCATCCAGTGGGTGATACAACCCAGCATCTGAGGGAACTTGGTACCCACCTCTCTCTCTCTCTCTCTCTCTCTCTCTCTTTCTCTCTCTCTCTCTCTCTCTTTCTCTCTCTCTCTCTCTCTCCTTCCTTCCTTCCTCTCCCCTCTCTTTGTCTGTCTCTCTCCCCCATATCTCTCTCCCTCCCTCCCTCCTTCCTCTCCCCTCTCTTTGCCTGTCTCTCTCCCCATCTCTCTCTCTCTCTCGCTGTCTCTCTCTCTCTCTCTCTCTCTCTCTCTCTCTCTCTCTCTCTCTCTCTCTCTCTCTCTCTCTCTCTCTCTCTCTCTCTCTCTCCAGATCATCCCTAGGCAAGAGAGAACGGAGAGAAAAGAAAGGAGATAACACGTCTAGCTTAGAGACCTGAAACGACCGGCTTATGAAAGGAGAAAATGAATAGTTTGAGGAAATTGGCACCGCTGTGCTAGGATTTGGCCTTGGCGGCGGAATCTCCAAGCGGTGTTAGATCTGTGCTATATGTTAACACAATCCCACCATTTCTCTTCTCGTTTCCCATATCTTGCTCCTTTGCCTGAAGCGCGCCAGCTCACTCCCAGTACCTGTATATTGTTAATATTGTTTTACTGTTTCGTATTACATTTGTACTGTTCTTGTGTATTTGTTTTATTTTTCATTTTATTTTATTTATTATTGTTATTATTATTATTATTATTATTATTGTTATTTTTGTATTCTTGTGACTTTGGTTCTGTATTCCTGTAACCATTTTCTGTATTCCTATCCCTGTGTGTACGAAAAAATTGTGTAATTCCTTCTTTGCTACCACTCAACAGCGCGCCATAACGACAGTTGTTGTTGCTTCCAACACTTCCTCCTCCAAACACTCCCCTCCTTCATCACATCCCCCCACCACCAAGTGTCCTATAACCAAACACCTGTCTAGTCTTGATACTTTGGTTTTTCTTACTGTTCGTATTTTACTGTATAGATTCATCTTGTAACTTATGATTTTCAAGTTCATATACATCTATTACCCCACCTGCCTCCCTCAAGAACACATACCTGTTCTGCAATACTTATGTCTTTTACAATCTCGCTCTTTCTCTCCCTGTATTCCAGTATTACGCCTTCTATTTTTTTTTTCATATGCCGCCCTTTGTATCTTGATTTCTGACAATTATATTTGGTACCTTTCCTGTTCTCGCTCCCCACTCTCTCTCTCTCTCTCTCTCTCCCCCCCCCCCCGCTCCGCACCGCTATCCGCCTTTTTCTTGCCCCAGATCCGCACCCCACCCTCAGCAGAAGCGAAAGATCTTGGTCAACTTCTGCACGCGACGACCTTCATGTCATGTCTTGGTTTTGGGATCTGTTTCATTACGACCCGCCAAGTGTCGGGCCGGGAACGTGCGCGCCACGACGACTCTGACCTCTGGTGGCCGAACGACGAAGCTCGATCTCTTTTGCTCACTTGATTAGAGATATTGTTTGAATATCATAGCTCCATTGCCCAAATTACAGACATGCCAGGCTGTTACCCAGCGATGGTTTTTTAATTAGAGGAGCTGCTGGAGTAATTGGTGGCCGGAGTTATTATTAAATGCGGTTTTAACGAAAGACTTGAGTTTGGGTCTTGCGCGGAAATTCGGGGTACATATTTTTGTGTGATTTGGGTGATGGGGTTGATTCATGATCAGCGTGATTAGAGGGGAGGCGAGCATTTTTCCCTCTTCAGAGGGGAACTCAACAGGGAGGGGAAGAGAGGGGAGAGGAGAGAGTAAAGAGGAAGGAATCGTTGGGTGAAAAGGAGAGACATGAGTGTGCAGGAAAAGTGCTCTTTAAGAAAAAGAAAAAGAGTAAAATCCGATATATCGCCATATCTCGATATAATTATTTTATTTATTTATTTGTTTGTTTATTACTATTATTTTTTCATCTCTTGCTAAGTAAATTATTTGTTTAGCTTCTATGTTTTGAGATGGCTAGATACTAAATGAATAAATCTATTTAAGGCTTACTGCAGAAAAATCCCACTCAAACTCCACAATGATAAGAACTATAATCCCAACATTTGCCATGTTACTCCTGCAGACTTCTCTGCCTCATCTTATCACCTTTTATTGGACATTTTCTGTAACATATATATCACCGACGTTGGGGTACTTTTTCACTAGAATTGGCAACTCTGTAACTGACATAATGTATCTGTGCCACTGGTATCGGTAATTCTTCAAGGGTCATTTCACACGTATCGACATTTCGTCGTGCGCTGTCCACGACACTCAAGTAACCATGGGTGTCTATGGACGCTTTCACACGGCAAGTCAACGACCACTAATGAAAAGGACCTTAGACTCTTATGGTTATTTGAGAGTACGACGCCGTGTCGCGGA
Organism: Oratosquilla oratoria; assembly: GCF_046742065.1. Classification (NCBI taxonomy): domain Eukaryota; kingdom Metazoa; phylum Arthropoda; class Malacostraca; order Stomatopoda; family Squillidae; genus Oratosquilla; species Oratosquilla oratoria. Next base: position 44,853,695 of record NC_134805.1, on the reverse strand, counting down.
AGGCGCACGGCGAAAAGTCGATACGTGTGAAACGAGCTTAATCAAACAATCTGTTTCACTGTGGTCGGTATCCACTCACACCACATCAGTTCCCAAATACATTTCTGCCAACTCAAAATAAATAGACCCAGTAAACAAACAGACCTTTGGTGGACTGGCGAGACCAGGAATGCAGACGCACGGGCGAAGAAGGGAAGGGAAACGGAGCAAATGAAAATAAACGAGGATGAGGGAAATGTTATCAAAACTTCTTGAGTGTGAAATGCGTGGCAGCTCTATGAACCGAAGTCGTAAGACAGAAGGAATGGAGGGCAGAAAAGGGATTGGAAGCTTTAAAAGCGTCGTGTCCGAAAAGAGTGATGAGGATTCGTTAGGTAGAGAGTCAAAAGAGAGTGGACAGAGAGCGCTGGAACTGGTTAGAGAGAAGTAGGAAAGGGAAATTAATCTTAAGATAAGAAAGAGAAGATAAAGATGGAATGAGTATAAGAAGGGACGTTTCATTCATGTGGATTCTTTATCCACGCCATCTTGGTTAATATCCTTAAGCTTGTAACCCGCTTAAAAGGTTCTTTCCTAGTTAACTCTTGATGGCTTTGTTAATTATGAAAGGGCGCAGCCGAAAGGAGTTTGTGAAATGAAAATGTAGAAATGAAAGAGATTGGAAAAACAAAACATTGATTTTTAAAGAATACCAAAAGAATGAATATTCCCGAAAACAATTTGGGTGTGAATGTGTGACGTCACAACATAGGACGAAAAATTCTCTTTCTCGTTCTCTTTTTCTCTTTCTCCTTTGCTTTCGTACCGCATCCTATTCTTGTCCTTTACTGCTTCCTCCTCCTCCCCCTCCTCCTCCTCCTTCTTCCTCCCCTCCTCCCTATCCCCGTTGTCATTATTGTCAGCCACACTCTTATCTTTGTCACCATCCTCATTGTTTTCCTCCCTCCCCTCATTGTCATTCATCTCTTCCAGCTACCTAATCCTCCACTTCTTCCTTCCCTCCCCCTCCTCCTCCTCCCCTCCTCCTCCTCCTCCTCCTCCTCCTCCTCCTCCCCTCCTCCCCTCCCCCTTCTCCTCATCTCCCTCCTCCTTTCCCCCCTCCTCCCCCTCTCCCCCCAACCGTTCCCGTCTCCATCCCTGATGAGCATGGCACTGTAATTACCTTTCTCTGTCCGCTGAAGCATTTCAGGATCCCAGGAGCCTTCAGTGCTGAAGTCACCGGTGACGCTTCCTCTTATCGGACCTTTCTCGAAGGATTGGAGAAGAGGAGATGGAGGGGGAAGAGGGCGGGGCCGATAGGGCTGGGCAGACAAATAGAACTGTAGGACATTGGGAATGGAAAAGGATTTGGAAAGGTGGAGGGAGGGAGGGAGAAAAGAAAGGAGTAGGAATGGTGGTGGGTAAGTTGATTTTAGCATGATAATAGTGACAGCAGTGTGTGTGTGTGTGTGTAAAGACGCCTTAATATTTACTATTTTACGAGCTTGTTAGTATCTTGAATGTCGTCCCCTTTGCCCACTTTCTTCACTTTCTCCCCCTCTTGTTTTCTCTTGTCATCACTGTCTTTGCTTTCCACCGTTTCCTCTCTTCCCGCTGTTAGTCCTGTCGACTCTTGTCTCCTTTGTGGTCCTCACTTATGGATATAGCAACTCACATTTTTGTTTGTAGGCCCTGTTGCCTCCAATTATTCAACTTTGTCAAGTTTTAATCTGTTCCACTTAGTGTTGGTTCTTTTCATTGACAGGCTTCTACTCACTTCACAATATTTTTCTGTCTAGGAAAATTAAATATAGATTTTTTCCTTCTGTATCTTTCTTCCGTTAATTCTTATACTCCAAAGAAATCCCCCGAGAGCACGTATGCAAGATCCTACGTGAGCTTTGCAGTGACGTAGTGATTTCTTTAGTCCAATGATCTTTAACTTTATATTTAAGATCCTCCCCAAAGGGCGTGATCTTACAATCGTGAACCAATTGAATTTTCTCCTCCACCCTTTCCCCAATCAGATTCGTTGTTACAAGTCTATATGGCAATAGTGTTTATTTAGATAATCTCGAGTCTGCATATCTCACTTAGGTTACAAGGAATACAATGTCAGCAATTCATTCGAGGCTCCGGCCATTGTTTACAAATAAGAATTTTATTACCTACACAAAGCGGAAAGCGAACTTAGGCAACTCACTCGCTCACTCGCTATATTGTTTTATATACACATGTTTCATAAACACCTAACCCATAAAATGTAACACCCGTCTTCTACCCCTCTTTCTACCAGCTTTTGTACCAGTCTCTTACATAAACCACTCGGTTTTTGGAGATGGATGGAATAATTGGTGTGTCCTTTTGACCAGCTGAAGGTGGTTTTCGTAGTTAATGTACACTTTAAAGGTCATCTTAAGACCATTATAGATTTGTATTTGAGAAAATTGTCAATTTTTTCATTATTTATATTAAAAAATATTTCCAAGAACTGTGGCAGTGAAAGGATTATATCTCGAATAATTAGAAAAGTTTGCAGGAGTGACAAAGAAATTATTGAGTGCTGGGAGAGACCTTCGTTGAGTAGTGGATTCCTAATGGTTTTATGATAACATGTTATCGGTTAAATGAGTTTTCTAATTTTATTAGAGTCGACATGTGTTGTCCAAGAAGATTCTCCCCACCCTTTTTTTTGTGTGTGTGTGTGTGCGTGCGTGCGTGCCAAGGAACCCCATTTCCTAAAATGCCCCGGTCTTCTATGCTCCCGAATACGAAATTACATTCCGGGAACGAGAGGATCCAGGCCGCCGACTTTCGAAAACCAAACATTCAAAGCCTAACGGAAATAACGGTCACAGGCGAAGGGTCACGCGCTAGGGACGCAAATTCAATCCATCGACCCAACGACATAGGAAAGGAAAAAAAGAGAGAAAGAGAGTAAAAGCCAAAGAGAACCAGCAGACACATTCAGATGGTTTCAAGCGGAGCATCGCCCCGCCTTGCCATTGTATATAAATTGTCCTGGCCAGGACAAGAGTGGAAGGAATCCCCCCCTCCCCCCCAAGCCAGCTTGCGGGGGGAGGGGGATTCTCTCGGGGTAGGGAAATCAGGGTGGATAGAGAAGGGTGAGAATGGGTTGGGGGTGGGATGTGTGCACCACGGCTGCTAGTCTTTCACCCTCCCCCCCCCTCTCTCTCTCTCTCTCTCTCTCTCTCTCTCTCTCTCTCTCTCTCTCTCTCTCTCTCTCTCTCTCTTTTCATGGACACGTCATGCAGTAACCATTATTCCTTTCCAGTCTGGCTTTTCCATGCAGCCGTAGTGGCCGGGAATGTCCAAGAATAGAATTCTTTCCCACCCAGTCTCCTCTCTGACTAAGGAACCTCCTACACAAACCTAACCTATCCCATTCGTCATTGACGTTATCAAAGATCATCATGGTGCGTGATATGCACGGAGAATCACGTCAGAATATCATGAAGAAGAAAACGAGAAAAAATGAGACAAAAAAAAAAAAACGTAACTCGAAGGACAATGGGGAAGAGAACCCAAGACCGGGGGAACGGACCCCCCAGGAAAGAAGTCATTTTTCCATGTCTCCGTCCATGTTGACACAGGACAAAAACGGGCAAGAATTCCGGTGATCATGCAACGGGGCCTCATTTCCATGCAAGTGGCATTGCACACCGGGCATCACTGCATGGCAGACTGCATGACAACAGTGCAATGTGAGAGTTGGCTTGTTTGAAAGGGAGATGGGTGAAGGGAGGGGAGGGTAATTAGGGTAGATAATTTGAGGTTGGTGGACCTAGGCCTATCTCTATATATCTCTTATGTTTGCCTCTCTTTTCCTTCTCTCTCTATGTCGGTCTCTCTCATGGGGATTTAGAATAGGTCAAATTTCACTGGAAATGGAACAAGGCTAATTTTAAGATCGTGTTTCTGGTCATCTTCGTTAAAATGCGTCAATAAAAGAAAAGCCCTCGGCTCTTTTCGTCGTCTCGAATTAGCTTCATACTGCGCATGCGTCGGTTACCACACCGCGCCTGGGGAGAAAGAATCGGCGGGGGGATGGGGGGGGGGTTGCGAAAAGAACTCTCGAGTGATGTGTCGAAAGCACGACGTCGTGTCGTGGACGGCGTACAGCGAAAAGTCGCTATGTGTGTAACGAACCTGAGTTGAACTTCCACTTAATTAGCAAGATCGGGAGGATTTTTTATACTGAAGTTAGTTTGGTTTATTATGTGTATTTTCATTCAACTGATTGGTCTTCGCCAGGGTGAGAGGGTTTTGGGAAATGCAGTAACCACTTCCTCAGCAACTACTTACGAACATTCGACAAACGAACTTTCAGACATAGGAACCAAGCTCGAGCCTAATTTGCCAGTTTCAAAAGTGTGAAACCCAACATTGAAGTATTAATATTATGATTTGTTTTTGTTTTATGTATCATTAGTAATGTATTTAGAGTAAGAAAACATGTATTGATTCTATATCATACTTATGCATGTAGGTTTGAGTACCTTTAAAATTATTTGGAATAACGACTTACGAACATTTCGAGTTACGAACGGCGTTCGGAACGTAACTCGTTCATAAGTTGAGGAGTATCTGTACATAATGCCAAGAGGTAGGAACACTGGAGAAGAGTCAGTGAAGTCGAAATCCAGATCGGAGGAAATTAATACAATTCGACAGTATGACTGAGACCAAAGAAACTGTCTGCAAGAAAATAATGTGTGGCATAGTGTCACCTTCAACAAAATATGTATAAAAGAAATCTTGTTTGTGTACGCTTTATTATTACTTTTTCTTTCTTTATCAAGAAAAAGAGGGCAGTTATTTCTTTACATTATTATTATTAAAATTTATTTATTTATTTATTTATTTTTTAAGTCAATTTTTGGATGGGCGAGTTAGACTTGATAGTCCCATCTGTGTCAGGAAGTTATTCTTGCCTGATTTAAGGCTGGAAACAGTTTCTGCAATAGTGGACAGAAAACTGGAAGATTTTTATAAAAACCATACTGGCACCCAGTGACAGTAACTGCATGAAAGTCACACCCTTCACGACTATTTCGTTTTTGCCGGGTTGTTGTTTCCCCCTTTTGCCGGATATTTCGCTTGTGCCGGCTATATCGCTCTCGCCTTCCCTTATTGCAACATCACAACCGTTCTTGGGGAAGAGTGTGCATACCCCCTTGCAGTTATCTTTGTCTTCAGTGACTTAAGATTCTTCTCAGTGTTGGTGTGGGAGTGTTCTCGCTGTGAAGACCTCGAGAAGAATGTAATTTGCTCCACTTTCTTGAAGACTCCCAAGGGAGTGGAGCCCCTCGCCGGTCTTCAAGACTCCCTCATTGACATTTTCATTCCACCAACTCCTCCCTTACACTCCCACACCCCTCCATCCCTCCACCACGTATACAGCTTATACTCCTAGTCACGTCACCTCCCATATACACAGCTAGTATTCAGCACCACCAGTAGTAAGTCACCATCACCACTGAGGTTACTATCACCAACACCGGAGGACGGTGAGCATTGTCACCAACTCTACCGTCACCCGTCTAATTCAGCACCATTATTGGCCACCCCTCCATCACCACTGTTGTCACCGCCGTCAACTCTTCCACCACTAGTCATCACCATCTCTCATCACCACTACGTTATTGGTATCACCAACGTTCTGGTAGTTGGTGTAATGGTGTACCCGTGTGGGGTGGTTAGCACCGCGGGTGGGGGGGGGGAGCTGTTGGTGTGCGGTCGGCTGTTTATGTGTTGTTACTTAGAGGCGGGGTGGGGGTGGGGGTGGGGAGTCTCGCTTTTCCCAGACTGATTGGCCCTTGAAAATATTTTCCGCCAGAATTACTTTTAGAATCTCCTCGTTTAGGCTTCCCAGGGTTGGCGTATACACAAAGGCTGTGATTATTGTTTGTTTAAAAGTTTTAGCGTGTTGGGGGGGGGGATTTTTTTCCAGTTTTATGTCCTGCATATGAGTTTGGAGAAATTTGGCATTGGAGGAGAGGACAGTGGGGTGGGTGGGGAGGGGACGAGGAGGGAGAGGAAGGGAAGGGGTTGAAAGGAAAATAGAGGAAATCGGAAAGGACTGGAAGTGAAAACGGAGATTTATTATTATTATTGTTATTATTATTATTATTATTATTATTATTATCATTATTATTATGTCAGCATCCAAATTTTATTCTTTAACCCCTTCAACCTGATGGCACAAGAAGTGGAGTGGAAGTTGGAGAGGTGGGGGTGGAGGGCAGGTGAAGTTAAGAGCCTCTGGAGGGAAGGAAAGAGGTCAGTAGGATTACATCTCTCTCTCTCTCTTTTTTTTTTTTTTTTTTTTTTTTGAGGGGCCGGTGTGGTTAGCCATTGAACGCCTTTATTAGTGTTCGAGGATTTAAGACCATTTGGTACCCTTACTACCGTCACGTGGAGACTCCTAGCGGGATTCGAATCACTGTTTCACGCGTCTCGCTTCAGCCAGTTCAGTTAGAGATATTTGCACCATGTACAAATGTACAAAATAAGTCTACGGTCTTCCCCGAAATCTATCAGTTCTACATCTGCCGCGCCCTCACTCGTGTCTTGCCAAAACCACTCCACCTCCTCTCCCGCACCCTCCGCCCCTGGCACCTCCCCTCCCCCCTCCCCCCGCGTCCCCTCCACGGCGGGCCACCTCAGTGCCATATATTTTCGATTTTGTTAGTGTCTCCTCGGGCCACCGCCCGTTTGAACGTCCACTCGAAACCGAAGAAATACGAAAACGGGGAGAGGGTCCTCTTCTTCCGCTTCATCCCCAATTGGACAGCGTTTATGATCACAGGCAGTGGCGCTTTGGAGCCCTTGTTCCGCCTCGCGGGTTTTGGAGGGTTGCAGACCCCCCCTTCCCCTCCTCTTTGGAGGGTTGCAGACTGCCCCCCCCCCGTCCCCCACCTCTCCAGGTCCAGATTTGGATACTTCGCCTCCATACCCCCCAGTCCTCCACCTCCCGTTTGGATACTTCGCCTGCGTACCTGGCAGGAGCCGTTCTTGGTCTTCACCGATGAGGAACTTTGAGTTTTTGAGTTCGAAAATTGAAGACTCATCGAAGTAGATCCTTGCAAAGGATGCGTTAATCCTGATGGAGTATTGAGCATGGAGGGGTTTAGGCTTTAGGATTTAGGAAAAGGGAGGGTAATCTTGATTGGGATTAACCATGAAGGGTTAATCTCGAGCCTAAAGCCTCGAAGACTTGAATGTTCAGGGAAGAGGATTTGACATAGGGAACGGGTTAATCTTTGTAGAGGTTAACCCGTAAACACCCGTTCACACACATTTCATCATCGCTGCATTGCGAGCCGGAACTCCAACACCGATGGGGAGGGGGTCAATATTACTTGTAGAGCAAGCCGTATACAACTTTCTGAGCTCTCATTCGGGAGGGTAATAGCTGTCGATCACGAGTCCACGTGATCTAAGAACATGGTGACAAACACACCAAAGGTAAACATTTACATACACAAACCTTTCCACACACATCACCTCACTTTAAGACACACACACACACACACACACACACACACACACACACACACACACACACACACACACACACACACACACACACACATTTATCTTGTGAGTATGCCTTTTATCTTCTCTTAGTGCTTACGTTTACTTCCTTTTGTTTCAGGTACGTCTGACATGTTCTGGGTGATGTGCGGAGTCAACACAAGGGGAGGACAGAAAAAAAAGGTGAGTGAAGAACGTGGTTGGGAGTGGGAGAGGGAGAGGCGGAAAAAATTGGCCCCCAGGAGTTGGCTGGCAAAGCCTTTGTGAGGTTTGCTTATCGGCCAGTGCGATGTATCTGTAATGGCTGGGTCCGCTTGACTTGGACGGATGACGCAGAAGAAAGAGGAGGATGGGAGGAAGAAGGAGGAGGAGGAGGCGGAAAAGGAAGAAGGAATGGAGATAAGTTAAGTGAGGAGGTTATTCATCTTTCCCCTTTTTCCTCTTCTTTCTTCTTCTTTTTTTCCTCCAAGTCTTTGATCTTTTTTTTCTCATCATCTTCATCTTATTCGTCTTCTTCTTCTGCTTCGTCTTCATCCAAGTCTTTGATCTTCTTTTCCTTCATCATCCATTTCTTCAAGACTGCGACATATTTGGAATGTCTTTAGTAAAGATAATACTTAGTATCTGGTCATCGTTTATTCCCAGAAAAAGAAAAGAAAAAGAAAAAATTCAGTCAAGAAATTGCCTTCTGGTCGAAGACAAACCCCCTAACCCCCCCTTTTGAGGGAGGTGGAGGGGGATCGTAACTGCCCGGAAGTGGAGAGTGGAAGTGGGAACTAATTGCCTGGAATAAGTGGCACTAAACTACCCCTCCACCGCACTCCACTCACCCTCCGGCTTCCCACTCTTCCGTCCTCAAATCCCTCCATAACTCCATGAGATAGCCTTAAGGATAGAGGCGCCGGTTATCGGTAATGGGAAGCGATTTGAACGCGGAACCTTATTAGCACAAACCTCCACGCGGTGGGGTTCGATTTTCCCTCGTAACTACGGAGACCCGAGTTCGATCCCCGACAGATACCGGAGACTGGAACAGTCTCTGCCTGGAAGGGAAAATCGCGGATCTGGAAGCAGCTAGGCGCCTCCGGGCTTAGTCTCCTGACCGGATGGAGAGTCTGTAAGAGCGTCCGGGCCTTTCCGAGAGTGGAAACAAAAATTGAGTTTCCGAATGAGGTGAATCGGGAGGAACCCGTAACGACGGGGAATTCGGACGTCGAGGAGAACCCATCAGGGATCCGGAAAGACAAACCAGTTCTGGTGTGAATAGAGTTCCTTCTCTCACACAGACACACCTTCCCCTCCGTCGTCGTCGTCCTCTTCCTATTCCGCCTTCTGCTGCTGCTCCTTCTCATCTTCATCTTCCTCTTGATTTTTGTCTTCTATCTTCTTCTCCTCTTCTTCTTCTTCTTCTTCTTCTTCTTCTTCTTCTTCTTCTTCTGCCACCACCACCCATTCCTCCTCCTCCTCCTCCTCGTGCTCCTCCCCCTCTTCCTTCCACATCACCTGAAGGGCATTTGGACGCACAATCTTTGGTTCCCATTTTTCTTGTTCCCGACGTCAGGGTTGTGGATCCCCCTGGGAGTCATTGCCGGGAGCGTCCGGACATGCAGGGGGCAGCCGGGGGAGTAGCGGCAATCGGGGCTGGGAAAGGTTCGGGAGGAAAGGGAGAGGAGAAGAAGAGTGGAGGGCTGGGTCAGGGTGTGTCAACATTGAGGCAGAAGCTAATTTGTACTAAGATGTAACACACACACACACACACACACACACACACACACACACACACACACACACACACACACACACACACACACACACACACACACACTTCCTCTTCCTCTTCCTCCTACTCTTTCTGCAAATCCTTCTCCTTTCCATCATCTTCATCTTCCTCCTCCTCCTCCTCCTCCTTATTTTCCTGCTCTTCTTCCCCTCCCTTCTCCTCCTAGCCTTCCTCCTTTTCCTCAGTCTCTTCTTCCTCTTCCTCTCCCTCCACCTCTGCCCCATCCAATTCATCTGAACGAAATATCATGTAAGCACAACTTCCAGATTCGATTTAAGAAGGACATCAAGCTGAAACATTCACACGACCCTCCTGTGGGCGTGGTGGGGGATTCTGAGCCCTCACGCCCGCGTGGGTGTGACCCGCGGCGTAAGCGATGGGCGTTATTTTGTTATGCAGACGACGATCCTCGGGCGGACCGCGCCCCGGACAGGAAGGATGAGTCCCCAGACGAAGTGAGCTGGGACTTCGACGAATAGGGCAGGAGGAGGACGAAGAAGAGGGGAAGGAAGAGGAAGTGGGGGAAGAAGAAGAATCTAGAGTTAGCAGCAGGAAGGGAAGGAGGAGGACATGAAGGATCTTGAGGTAGCACCAAGAAGGGGAAGAAGAGAAAGAGGAGGAAGAGGAGGAGGACATGAAAAATCTGAGTTGGGAACAGGAAGGAGAAGAGGACAAGGAAGAGAACGAGGAGGAGGAAAAGTAGGAGTAGGAGAAGGTGGTGGAATAGGACGAGGAGATGAGAAGAATTGGAAAAGGAAAAGAGAAATTTCTGATGATTTAGATGGAGGTAGTGGTGGTGGTGGTGGTGTCTGTGCAAGCAATGGTGCTAGTGGAAATGATGGTGAAAAAGGAAAAAATGTGATGTTGGAGAATGGTGTGGAGGACAGAGCGAAAGAGGCGTGGTGGTGGAGAAGTTAAGATGTGGAGGAAGGCGAACGATGGTTTGGGGGGGGGGGAGTTGATGGCTGCCCTGGTGGGATGGAGTACGGGGGGGTGAGGGAATAGAGTCTTCTGAGAAAAGAGTCCAAGTTGAATGGAAGTTGAGGTTGAGGTTAAGGTTGGAGGGGGAGATGGGAGTGGAAAAGTTAAGACGAAGAAGGACGAGAGGGAAGAAGGGAGGGGAGGTGGAGGAAGAGGAAATAGATGGAGAAGATGGGAGGGAAGAAATGGAGATGGAGTTGAGGTGATGGCTTAAAGGGGAGGAGAAGAGAGAGAAAGAGAAAAAGAGGAAGGAAAGGAATGGGGTGGATAAGGAGTGGAAAACGAAAGTGGAGGGGAGATAGATGAGAGTGGAGGAACCGAAGTGGGGCAGCTAGAATGGGAGTGAATGGAGGAAAGTGGAGGTGGAAGGGGTGATGGTGGGGAAATGGGAAAATAGATTAGTAGAAAGGGAAGTAGAATAAGACATGTTTTGTATGTTACTGAACACACACACACGCACACACACACACACACACACACACACACACACACACACACACACACACACACACACACACGCACAGAGTTGAACATAACTAAACGGAAATGGGGTCTGAACAATAAAAATGTATTGAAGAAAAAAGGTGGGAGGAACAGATGAGAGTGTAATTACATTGAATATATGGGATAGGGGAGAACGGGTCGCAAGCTGAAGAAGACCAAGAGGAGAGGAGGAGAAGGTGGAGGTGTGAGGAGAGGAGGAACCTGGAGAAGATAGAAATGTAAGAGGAGGAGTAGGGGAAGAGGAGGGCGCTGAAGAAGACCAAGAGAAGAGGAGAGGAGGAGGAGTAGGGGAAGAGGAAGGCGCTGAAGAAGACCAAGAGAAGAGGAGAGGAGGAAGTGTGAAGAGTGGAAGAATCTGGAGAAGATAGAAATGTAAGAGGAGGAGTAGGGGAAGAGGAGGGCGCTGAAGAAGACCCAAGAGGAGAGGAGAAGTGTAAGCAGAAGTGTAGAAGAGGAAGGCTCTGAAGAAGACTTTACGGGGTATAGGTACCGGGGAAGGGCAGAAGGTGGGGGGGGGGGCTAAGAATGCTGTCGTCTCTAATGGCATTCATTGCGGTTGCTCCAAAGGGCCACCTCAGCAGTGCCAGCCGAACCCAGGCACTCCCCTGAGACTCCTGGACTTCAAGAGTAGCTTTTATAACAACGGGGATGGAGAGAGGAGGCTGAGGAGGAGGTTCAGGCCGAGGAGGAAGAGGAAGAGGGAGGGAGGGAGGAGAAGGTTCAGGCCGAGGAAGAGGAAGAGGAAAAGGAGGATGAAGAGGAAAGGGGAGGAAGAGGAGAAGAAGATGGAAGTGGGATCTTTTGGATTCCTGGTGTCCCTTGAGGGAACGAGTGAAAGTCTTCCCCATGGCTGGATTGTCTGGGGAACATAATCACTTGTGGACACTTAGTCTTGTGAGAACCTGAATATCGTTTTGTCACTCAGTCAACTCGACAGTGATCATTTACGAGGTTGAAGGTGATTGCGGTTTTGGTGATGGTAGTCTATGATTGTCTACTATCAATATTTTACCTGCCGTAGGGAACCCTCTGCCAACACTTTCTTGAAGTCGTCATTAAACACACACACACACACACACACACACACACACACACACACACACACACACACACACACACACACACACACACACACACACACACACACACACACACACACATTAAAAATATGTCTGAATTGAAGTCAGAAGGGGGATCTTACGAATGTAGCTCGTTTCCTATATACATTTACACACACACACACATACACACACACACATATACACACACACACACACACATACACACATACACACGAACAGACAGAAAACCAGTATATAACTCGAGTGCATAGCAGATAAACGGTACTTGGAGGAATTTGCGTAAATTGTGCTTGCATGTATCACCAAATACGAGCACGTTTCCAACACATAAATCAGACATCGACTTTTCCGCATACGTAGTACAAAGCAGCCCGAACGAACCGGTGCGCTGACCTTCAAGAAGTTACGGTCACTTTATGTTGCATTGACTACCCCAGTTAACTGCGTAGTTAACCTTGGATGGTAAGTGCCATTGCTCATCTCTGTACTGCCAGTTCGGTTACTAGGAAAGCTACTAGCGCACGAAGCAACTAAGAATAGACCTGCGTTTCTCAGCCTCGTTCCATGTATAAGGTAACGTATTTATGAAATTCTATTGACGAATTTTGCTGGATGGTTCATTACGTCTTGAAATCGTATTACATAGAAAAATTGCCATTTGTCAGCTGATTAACACATTTAAAAGCTTCTTTGGGTCTTTAGGGATACCAAGATGATCTGATAAGAATTATAGATAAATCACAGTAAAAGAAAAGAGGAATTGATATGTGCATCGGAAGATCCCTGTAAAGATGGAAGCCTACGAAAGGGGTACTTCAAAATAAGGCATTTTCTCACTTAAGAAAACGCCATTTTTTTGTGAAGAAGAGAGAGCGGAAGTTCTCATTATCTTTGCATGAAAGTTTCTTTCCTGCTTTTGTGTGTGTGAAAAGAGAGAAAGAGAGGTGGGCGGGGAGGGGGTGTCACATTTTCGCTCATTATTTTTGGCCCTATGCTCTTCTTTCTTCGTCCTGACATTCTCATCCCCTCCCACTTCTCCTGTTTAAACATCTCTGTCAGTTTATCCACCCCACCCCCCTGTTGACCGTGCCCCCCCATCCCCCCATCCCCCTGGTCTATACTCCCATCTCTGTCTCTCCTTCGCCGTCTGGACGGATATTCTGAACCCAATGTCAAATAGGTTGCAATCAAGTAATCCTTTTCACCCACCCCGTCCTCTCCACCCCCTCCTGTGTGATTTCAGTGTGTGTGTGTGTGTGTGTGTGTGTGTGTGTGTGTGTGTGTACCTACACCCACAGTTGCAATTCTTTCTGGCCTGTGATTACATGTACTGGTACGAAAAAATGGTTTTCAGTTCAAATGTAATTCAGAAAGCATTTGCTAGCGGGAATATGTCTAATAGAACCTCCTTTTGTTCGTTCGCGGTGCATTACTGTAACGGTTACTTCGATACTATTACCCGATACCAAGTATTCATTCCTGATAGTCTCCATTCCTTTAACCAAAAAAAAATATCTCGACTCCTTGGTTATTCTCTTTTACCTGTTCTTTTTCCGTCTCACCACCACCTATTTCCTTTTCACTACACGTCATGTTTCACACTCCTCCTCCTCCTCCTCCTCCTCCTCCTCCTCCTCCTCCTCCTCCTCTTCGTTCTCCTCTTCCTTCTTTTCGGGCTTAACCTTGAGAGCTTTCTCTTGCATCCGTTGATTTCATAATCAGAGGGCGAAGGACAAGAGGAGTTGGGTCATTGTCTGGCCTTCCGGAGTCGGGTCAGGGATCAGTGACCTGAGCTAGAAAGGGGGCGGGGTCGACCGTGCCATCAAGACAGAAACGCTGTTGACAAATTGCATCGGGAGGGCGCTGAATGGCGTGTGAACAGTGGCTGGGAGTCGGGCGAGTAAGGTTGATGATGGAGTCCTAAGGTTTGTTCCCGGGAGTTTTTTTTTTATTTATTTGTTTTATTTTATTTTATTTTATTTTTTCATTTTACATTTTTTTTCGTAGAATGTCCTCGTGGGTAATAATTTTCTCCTTTTTTTGCGAACGTATTTCAGGCTGTTACGTTGATTGTACTTTTTTCTGTATATTTTTTCTTGTCGAGCGACTTAGCGTATATTTTTTTATCCCAGCTTATTTCCGAGTTGTTATTGTGACAGTGACATTGCAGCTGTTCATGCGAAAGATGTACTTATGTGTTCTCAGTGTGGATATCCTCTTAAGGTTCTCGTATTTTTGTGGAGAGGGGAGAAAAGGATTTTTGTGATTTTTTTTTTTATCGCCAAAGAGGAATCATTCCAATGACCTTTTACCCGCAAAAGTGTGTATATATGTTTGTGTGTGTGTATATATATAAATATATGTATATATATCATTAAAAGTGATGGCTAGTTTTGCATTAATTTTTTTTCTTAAAGGTATTTTCCATATACCTTATTTTATGTATGTATATATATATATATGTATATGTATATATATACATATGTAAATATATATACATGTATATATATATATGTATACATATATATATATATATATATATATATATATATATATATATATATATGCCTTTCTTTTCTTTTTCTCTAACTCTCGAACCCGGAAAACTGGAGTGAACACTTTATCTTTCGGGCCGCCGTGACTTGCCTGTTGTGAATTAAGAATCGACTTGCTCAGATATAACGAATATACCACAGTTATATATCGTACAATGACTGTTCATGGTTCGTGATCACTTTTTTTTTATGATTGAGTTTTTTTTTATACTTTCGTCAGAATGAAATGCATGAAAGACAAATGAATTTAAAGTGTTAATCGAGGTGAGTTAAATATATTGTGATCTTTTCATAAACAGAATATAGGTCAGAACTAACAAAATGAATATAAAAGACCGTAACAGTAATTGAAACCATTTGGTTATTGTAAAATGGTAGATTCGTGTTAACAGTTTGAATAAATTATTTCCCCAAATGGGATTCGAACCCTACGCAAAAGAAGCTAGGAGATATCCTTTCAACCCGGTCATCTTGGACATCCGCCGTGGCAAAACTGTAGCGTCCCAGCCTTGTACAGTCTCGGGTTCGAATCCCACAAAGGGAGGTCGTTTATTGTCGTCTTTTTAGGTCCATTTTCTTCGAAACGGACCATGTTGTGCACTGTCACCATCATTCATCATCCTTGTCGCTTGCAGACCAGTGTTATTTGAGAGTCCGGCGGTGAATCAGCAATTAGGCGAAATCTGTTTTAGTCACGGCTAACCACATTTGCCTGGTGGTATGATTTTTTCTTTTTTATCTTCATGTAGGTGATTTTATTCAGGTAAGGGATGAGCTACGTAAAAAGTCCCATCTCCCTGTCTGAACTTGATGTAGAGAATATTGTATACTTATGTAAAATGATTTACGATTATCCCCATTGTTGTGAGACATTGTGCAGATATTTGATGTTAACAAACCAACAGGAATATATATATATATATATATATATATATATATATATATATGTATATATATATATATATATTAGCAGTTGAATTCTGGGAGAGAGAGAGGGAGAGAGAGGATAGTTTTCTTGGTAACAGTACATGCGTATCATAGTACGCTGGTTCTTGTAGAGAAGCTTACTCGACAGGTGTTTATTGGCCTTCCATGCCTGGCGATGTGTGCGGGCAAAACGGTTACGTAGATGCTTGTGCTCACGTGACTTTTGCTCATTGGACAGGCAATGCAGGAGTGAGAGGGGCGTAGTCACAAGCAGTTGCTCAGGAACTTGAGGAAGAGTTCTAATTACATAAACGTTGTTTAGTTTTGTCAGTTCTGTGCAATTGGTTGTTTCCGGTCTGTAACGACTGGGGTATCTGGAGGTGCGACCAGATGCAGGACAGTCCTGGTTCTGAGGGACGAGGTAGAGAAGTTTTCAGGAATGACATGGCAGAGGTTGGTGCGGTCATGCGACTCATGGGAGAGATTGGGAAAGGCTTTTGTTCCGTGTGGTTGATGACTAGAACATGACTTTGGTTTTCGAACTTTGAACATTTTTAATCTATATCCCGTGTCCATTTTACACTCTGCATGTATATATATTGTTTGACATTTTTTTTTTATTATTCGACTATAAGTAGATAGAAAAATGAGTGACGGGGCATTCTTGCAAATCTTATAACGTGTGGTTATGATGCTGTCAGTGAGCACCCAATGTATTGGGCCAGATTACTTACCCAGTTTATTGTGCCCGGTACTTTCAATGTTCTGTTGCTTACACGTTACATTGTGAACAAAGGTAGCCCACAGCTTCGACAAGGGCAGATATCTTGTTTCCTAGGATTTGGTTCGCAGACCGTTGTGTTGTACGAAGCAAAGCTTCCGAGGGAAAAAAAGTATGACATTAATAGTATTACGGAAGATTTATGTAGTTGTAACCATACGATAGTCTTGTGAACTAGGTGCCCACTTAACCATGTTGCATTGAGCCATAGTAAGAGAAGGATAGTTAATTGGTCGTTAACTTCTTTCGTGTGTTGGGGGCGTGGCTTCGTATGGGATCCCGCCGCCGCGCCGTCCAGGACACCTGGCGTCGGTTTTGTTACCAGCGTCGGAGATGGTACGGGTAGATCGTAGACATGGTCCTCATTCTGTGCCCCGTGTTGCAATGCTTGTACATGTAGGAATACGAATTCGAAGGAGCTGCATTAGAAAGGCGGCTTTTGCTCACGAGGATAGGTTCATATAGATGGAAACATGGTTGCAGACGCTTATTGTCTTTGTTTCTCCTGTCATAACCGCCTCTTCCTCCGCTGTTGCAGCTGCTTCCTCCCCTGCCGGTGTCGGAGACGCCACTGGCCCATCTCAACCCAGACCATATGGTTGATGTACTACAGGAAGGTGGTGTTTCCCGCGGGCGTCAGGCAGTCTGGTGAGCCCCAGGCCGGTTCAGTGGGGCAGAGGTGTGCAGGAAGTAAAACAGATAGGGTAGACTGGAGGCAAGCAGGCAGGCAGGCAGGGTAGCGAGGGGAAAAACAAGAGAAACAACAACAGGCAAGCAGGATGTGTCTGTCACAGCGATGTTTAAGATGTGACGATGACGTACTTCCTGCTCTTGTGTGTATGGATCGAAATAGCTTACCTCTCCCTAGTCCCGGCTCAGCTTGCTGTCAAAGACACAGGAAGACTTCGGATCATCAAGGGCGTAAGTGCAGACGAACTATTAGTTCCCGTATGTGTGTGTTTCCCAATGTTATATTAATATTTTAATGAATATTGATGAGCCGCACGCAACCGCGCAAACGGAAGCCTGTTTTCGTAGTTGGTCCCGCTTTCGCTAAATTTAAACTCCAACGACCGTTATTGGAAGGCGAGAGCTGTCGTTCAACGTCGCGTCGTCGACATGCATTGAGATTTTGCCGACATGCGTATGACATGTTATTTTGTGGTCGGGTTTCTTATATTATATAGTTTACTTGTATATGTTTTTTCTCCAGTGCACTTGTTCTTGAAGATCCAGGTCACACTTATAATATTCCTTCTCTCCCCCTGTCTCTCTCTTCTCTCTCTCTCTCTCTCTCTCTCTCTCTCTCTCTCTCTCTATGTATATATATATATATATATATATATATATCATGTCTTCATATTTTGTTTGTTTTGTCTCTTCCATCGACATCGTGATTTTTTTTTTTCAATTCCTTTTGCTTAAAACTTATTTCCTCCATACACTTCCTCCATTTTTCCTCCGTTGTCTTTCGTCTTCCATTTTAGGGTATTTTCTCCCCGCCCTGGACGTTATCTGATACCATTTTCCTTTCATGGCAACCGCCCAACGCTGTGCGTGCGTCACCCACTCCAACCCCCACCCCCCCACACCTCCTTCTCACCCACACCCTCCTTTCTCTCGCGTCTTACCCCTTCGCGAGCCCTCAGTCACCGAACCCTTTCTCTTACCGTCTTAGTTTTCTCCCCTTCTTGCCATTAACAAAGGTGATCTGTTTGTTGTATTGGGAGTTAAAAGGGTGCTTTGTAATAAGGGCAGGGGGAGTATAGAAGGGAAGATCCCATGAACAAATTGAATAAGATCGAGGCGAGGGTATCGACCATGGAGTGGAGGAGGGTGAAATGTCTCGCAAGGTGACGGCGTTGGTCATAGGGATGCTTTCTGCCCCTGATCCAATAACTGTAATTTTGTTGTTAATGCGATGATGAGAAGGCGACGGCGGCGTCGCTCCGGCATAGGTGGTGATGATGACAGTGATAATGAACAAGGGGACTGAATTGTAACAATGAATAACCAATGAAAACTGCGCGCTGACATGCATGTTGCCGTTTTCCCAGTCACCACTACCCTAAGGCAAGGGGGTTCTGATTGTTATTTGCCTTTGTTATATTTGCTTTGTCCTCTCACCACCCTCCTCCTTCTCCTCCTCCTCGTCCTCCTCCTCCTCTTACTACTACTACTGCTGGGCCCCTTCCTACTCGTCCTCTTCGTCCTCCTCTTCGTCCTCCTTCGTCCACCTCGTTTGCCTGTTACTCCTCCATTTTTTCCCAGAACTTTCTTCCTTTCCCTTTCCTTTTTCAGAAACATCTCACAGCTTCTCCACTTTGAGAAATGCCAACTTTTGGTTGTATCAAACAGAACAACACTTCCAAACTATTTACAAGACAGGGGAAAAGAATCGAAGACTTGGTTTTTTTTTCTTCTTCTTCCTTTCTTCCGGAGACAAGGGCAACATACGAGAACTAATATACATAACCCGGCAAAGTTGGAACTTCTAATTAGATTTCGGATGAATCCTAATTACTTGCGTTTCTGTTACAAAACTGTAGAGAAGAGAGAGAGAGAGAGAGAGAGGAAGAGGAAAAGGTGTTCGGGGCTTGAATAGACGACTTCGAGAGAAGGGGAGAAACTGTACTGAGATCAGGTGTGTCATTGTAGTTGTTTGCGCTCGCTTGTGTGTTTGTGCTTTGATAAGCGTGTTTGTGTGCGTATTTGTTTGCGCAGTTAGAAGCATGTGTGCGCGCGCATGTACACATGTACACTACAGAAATACATGCACCTTTGACGTCCACACGGGTTCACTCCCCCTAATTGAATAAAAATAATAACGTTGCCGGTAGCCAGAATAAAAGGGAAATTGCCATTTGGTAAAGAAAGGATCGTGCGTAGTTGGGGTAGAATATGCACCATACATGTTTACTTTGTGTGAAGGTTTCTATAATAACCGGTTTCAACCGAATTAAGTTGTACAAATATATATTTTCCAGAATTTAACTTGATTTTTTCATACAAGTTCCTCTATAGCTGTGATTATCGCCAGTTATTCTTTCACAGCTTTGCATGGGTTTTGTCTTTACAGTAAAATCTCTTGTGTTTCTTGTAGCCCTTGGCATATTCGTGGCCAGATGCCGTGCATTTCTGAAAGACATCCTAGGATATTATCTAGTATTCGTTTCGAAATTCTTTCCTGTGTTTGTCGTAGGGCATGGTGATAAGTAACATTCGCCAGATCCTTGAGGTTCAACCGTTACAGTAACGCTATCGACGCTGACGTAGCAATAGGGAAATTGAACATTTTGATTGATTCGTTGCCCTTTCAAAGTAACGTGTTCGAGAGACGGAGGAAGAAGTATTTCGATTTTAGACCTTATGTCTTTGTAGTGTAAGGCCCAAAGTCCTGGAGTACGATTATTTGCACGTTCTTATTCATAGATTTGCAAATTTGCTCCTATATTAATGCGTATATGTATGTCCGCTCGCACGTGTACACACACACACACACACACCACATGTGCTGAACCTGTGATCAACAACTCTTACCATACCGAATGAGAGCTCAAGAGTTTATTGCTGGATCTACGTGTGTGTACGAGAAATAGATGTATGTACGAGTATACCAACTTCAGTGCACATACACGCGTATCTGTAGCAGAAACGTTTATTGCAAATGTTTTAATGTATTCGATGCTCATTTTCCAAAAAAAATGTAACATGATTACCGCTTGCTTTAATGATTCAGAGCTTAGCTCAGTGGTCGAGTGAGATTAACTCAGAGGATTTAGTGAGCATAGAACTACCTTCCCTCCTCTCTCACTCACTCTCCCCGCTCCCCCCCCTCTCTCTCTCTCTCTCTCTCTCTCTCTCTCTCTCTCTCTCTCTCTCCCTCTCCCTCTCCCTCTCTCTCTCTCTCTCTTCCTCTCTCCCTGCCTACCTACCTTCTGTCAGTTTCGTATTCTCTTTTGCACACTCTTCAAGCAACCTCGTATCTTGAAGTATACACAAAATTGTACTCGCATGATACACACGTTCACCCAAAACTACGGACAGTAACCCTTGTATAGAAAGAGAGGAAGGGAGGGAGGGGGAGAGAGCAATGCGTATAAGAACCGTAGAAATTGGGCAGTAGACTTGTAGACTTCAGGGAAGTGTAATGATTGGGGCGATTTGTATTGGACCATGGTACTGACTGGGTTTGAGGAGACTGCTCATGTGGGATTGAAAGGAATAATCCCTAAACTTTAAAATATCCAAAAAATAATGTACTCCCCGTTGTAGTATTTCCAAAATTTCTCTAGTCGCTTACACTGAGAAAGGAAGAGCGAGAAAGGGGAAGGTTACGAGCCCTTGCATAGGTGGGCAGGGCACCCAATTGTAAGACATAACAACTACACAAAAATAAATGTGGAGCTATTTTAGTATAGAATGTCGAGGATGAATACACACTAAAACTAACAAGGGAGAGAGAGACAGGCTTTACTATCGTGTCTAAAGAAAGTCACGGATGGCCACGTGCAAGGGCAGGTTCATTTCAGGGTTAGCACTGGCCCAAAAACACTTTTAACCGTTGTGGCTAATAGATAGAAAATTATTCTAGCCACAGTGGACCTTGAGCCACTGTGGCTAATGTATCGCTTAAGCTCTCAGCCACAGATCTCACAATCTTAATGCTAGAGGACTTTGAAACTGGAACTGTGGGACCGCACACTGCATGCAGACGTCATTTTCATAGGTACTAAGTACCTCTAATACCTGCGCATGCGTAGGAATATACTTGGGTAGAGTGAATTAACTACGGCCCGTGGCGATTGGCAGCGAATTGGACAAAATTTACCAGTCGCCGTCATCGCCGGCGTGGCGATTTGGCGCCAATTTCATAGAACCACACGTGGATAATCGCCAATGGCGACGTGGCGAGCGGGTAGCGCGAACCCTGAGAGTTAAATAAATAACGTTTTCCAGATCATATTTGTCCCGCAAACCTGGATACGAGTCGATCGTTGTACCCCAAGACACCAAGAATCTTTTCGCGCGTTTCCCAAACTTATGGGTTACTGTTCTTTAGCCTCCCGGAGGCCACTTTAAATTTAATTTAATCGCTTTGCATCCACTAACCCGCACTAGTTTTTGAGGTTGTGGATCCACTTAGGACCTCTTTAGCCCACTAGTGGTTCATGGTCCACATGTTGAGAACCACAGCCACCAATATATCTTCTTTGGTTTGTTTCGTGAGAGGACGCAGGGAAGCAAAAAACCGAAGAAAGGTGGTGAGTTTACTCTGGAGGGGAGGGGGAGGCGGAGGGGTGGAAGGAGGTGGCGTAGGAAGAGGTGCCCCGGGCGAAGGATGACCTCTAGCCGGGTCCAGAAGCGACGGCGCATCCCTTGCTCCTCCATCGAAGGTTCTTCGCACCAGGTTCCTCTCCTCCTCTTCCTCTCGCCGCGGCAGTTCGGGCCGCTCTCACCTTGGTCGTCCTCCTTGTCGTCGTCGTCGTCGTCTTCGTCCTCTCCTTCTTCGTCGTCGTTTTCTTTATTTACTTCGTCTTCTTCGCCCTCTTCGCCTTCTTTGTCCTCTCCGTCTTCCTCGTATTTTTCCGTCGTCATCGCCTTCTACTCGTCCTCCTCGTCCTCCCCTATTTCTTCCTCAACCCTTCTTTATCCTCCCCTCCCCTCTGCCTCACTGTCAAACCTGTCTTTCGCCGTCGACTTTTCTTTTTAATTTTCTTCGTTTTTTTTTTCTTTTGCACCCATCTCTCCCCTTCTTTCTCTCCATCCTCCTCCTCCTCCTGTCTTTCTCCCCCTGTCACCTCCTTTCCCTCTTAATCTCCCCCTCCCTCCACCTGCCTTTCTCATCCACTCTGCTCCTCCTATTCCTCCTCTCTTTTCCCTACCCTACTCTTTTATTTATTTTTAATGTGTAAACTGTTATGCATAAAGAGAACATGTTATATATTGTAAACCCCAGTGTTTACATTTCTCGATTAAGCTAGTAGTAATAGTAATTATTGCTGCTATTATTATTAATATTATTATTATTATTATTATTATTATTATCATTATTATTATTGTCATTATAACCTTCATCATCCCTCTCTCTTTGTTGTTGCCTTGGACTGTACTTTACCCGCGCTTCTATCCTGGTGGACAATCTCGCGCCGTTCCTCCCTCTTTCACACCTGGTTTTCTTCGTGACTGCGGTGCCCTTGCCCTTGCCCTTGTCCTTGCCCCTTCGTCTTGCCACAGTCTTCTCATTACATTATCTATGACTTCACTTCCACCATCGCCTACAGGCACTCCCTTGCCATCTTCCTGTGCAACACCCAAGCTCTTGGCTCATCGTGTTAGCCTTATCCTGTTTTCTCCATTTTCATGACTTCACCCCTGCACGCGTGCACACATACACACACACACACACACACACACACACACACACACACACACACACACACACACACACACACACACACACACACACACTAAAAACTGACAATGGAAAAACAAGAGATCATGAAAAGAAACTCGAAAAGGACAACTACAGAAGAGCTCGGAAAAAGAATTGCTTCCCACACAGAGTGCTGGATATATGAAATAAATTAGTTAAACAGTGTGTGCAAATACTATTCAGGATTTCAAGAAAAAAACGATGCTGAAAGATACAAAGACGGGTCACCACGAGCATAGCTCCCTTCCCGTATAATACAACTAGGTAGATACACACACACACACACACACACACACACACACACACACACACACACACACACACACACACATGCACACACGCGCGAGTAATTTGTCCCTCACCTTTTCCTATACCTTTCACGTGATATACAGCTACCCTGGCCCTTTTATACATGCACGATCATTGTACCCCTATTTCATCCATGTTCACCCTACCTTGCCAGACTCCCTCCCTCCCTCTCTCCCTCTCTCCCTCTCTCCCTCCCTCCCTCCCTCCCACCTCCACGCGTACTCCTGTTCCCCTTCCCAACCTGGGGATCACGTGCAGAGGGTGGATAGGGGTGGGGGGTTGGGGGTCTGCCTACGTCATAATCGCTGCTTCGTTCGTCAGTGTTGCTTTCGTATTCATTTCACTCACACTCATATTGCCTCCACTCATTTCGTGAGTATACGAGCGCGCGCACACACACACACACACACACACACACACACACACACGCACGCACGCACACACGCACGCACACAGACAGACACACACAATCACATGCAGACTTACACAATTTCGCTCTATATATTTATATTCCATTTCCCTCACACGTGTTATGTGTGTGCGTGTGTGTGTGTGTGTGCGAAACACCACCGCTACAACCACCACTAAACCATCGAGCCTCGTCAGTTGTTCATTTTTTTTCTCAAACGCACACACACACACCTTCCCCTCCCTCCCCCACACGGCACACACACACTCACACTCACACTCATGCTCGTGTACATATATATCATCGTGTCGTTTTTATTGTTAGTCTTCAGCGAATTTGCTTTTGTCCTGCGCGAGGGGCTTTGAATGATTATGAATTGCTACGGACGCAGTTTGTAACGTGCGGGTGACTAGCATTTAAAAAAAAATCAATGATCCAGCGTGTAATGGATTTTATTTGTGTTTTTGTATTATATTAAATTAATGTACAAGTGTGTATATTTATGTATTATGTTTAATTAATTTGTTTATTTATTTATTATAGCTTATTTTTACTTAATTGTTGATTCATCTCTACTTAGTCAGTTTACTGTTGAAAGGTAGAAATTATGGCTAGAGTCGACGGGGGTGGTGATATTTGCACGCTTATTGTCTTTTTTTTAGAAGAAACTGTCAGCGTTCAAACCGTAGAGGGTTTTTGTTTTTCTTTCTTTTCTTTTCTTTTTGGGGACGTCAACTGGTGCCAGTATTTCAGTCCATTTAACGCTACTTGGATTGGGGGACGATTCGTCACATCATTGCGTGTACAAAAAATAAAATAAAAGAGAGAGAGAGATAGTGGCTTCATCTGAATAGTCCAAATCGTTTGCGATTCGGTTTGACGGAGTTCGAATCGTGACGAAGTTTTTAGCTTTTGAATACGTGTTGGTAAAAGCGTAATGTCTAGTGCCATTCGTTGAAATCAATTTGTTGCAGCACTTGCAGAATATGTGAAGCCATCGCTATCTGTGTGTGTGTGTGTGTGTGTATGTGTGTGTGTGTGTATGTGGTCATGAAACAAAAAATTACTCTTTGGAAATTACTACCAAAAGGCCGTCGGAGCTGCACATCACGGTCAGGGACGGATGAGGTGGATGACTGAAGGGCCGAGTTCGACTACATAGAAAACGGGGGATAGAAAATGGCGGGTCCGTTCAATTCGTTGGTACAAGGGTGCCATAACCCTTTACAGCTAACAAGTTTAATTAATCCCATTAAAATCGTTTATGAAATAGGATAAAAAAGGATAGAATATTTAAATGCACCAAATGCGGTGCAGTACGCTGTGTACAGGTGAATTGGGGGTTTCGTATAATGAGTACAATAGTCTAGCAGTCGCTACAAAAACATGTAAATAGATGAAAATACACATGTATAAACAAAACATATAAACTGCGTTATCGTAGCAGAAAGGGGTTCTGCCTTTAAGCTGAATAAAATCTTCTGGCGTTGAAGGAAAAATACAAAACTGCGTCGTTGTAACGATGAGGAGGCTGCATTTGTATCCTGTGGGTGTACCTCGTATCTTCACAGGATAAGCCGAAGATAAACGCCCGTATCTTCGACAGGATAGGGCGGGTGTGTAGGTGGGTGTGTCCCCCCACATTAGGCAACCCCCCCCCCCCAACCCCCACCTCGGTTTGGTCTTCCCAGTCGTCTTCATGACCTCTGATTTTCTTCCCTCCTGAAGAGCATCGTGCCCTTCAGTCACCTTTGCTTCCTCTTCATCTTCTTCGATCCTTGGCCCCTTCCTGTTTGTATTCTTCTTGTGTGTGTATGCACGCTGGGGAGTGTACGCACACACACACACACACACGCACGCACAAAAAATAAAGGAATGGATGTAATGAGTGCGTGTTTTCATATAAAGCTTCTCCAGAAAAGCACGCACACAAACTCTCTCTCTCTCTCTCTCTCTCTCTCTCTCTCTCTCTCTCTCTCTCTCTCTCTCTCTCTCTCTCTCTCACACACACACACACACACACACACACACACACACACACACACACACACACAAACATGGTGATGACAAACATCTCTTATGGAAACTTGTTATTGATAAATATACACTAAAATCGGGAAAGACTGTGTATACGTGTGTGTGTGTGTGTGTGTGTGTGTGTGTGTGTGTGTGTGTGTGTGTGTGTGTGTGTGTGTAAGTGCGCCCTTCACATGAACAGTTGGGAAACTAGTTTCTAGAAATAGATTTTCTATCCTGTCTAATCTTCTTTCCCCTGGTGCTCCCCTCTCTGTCTTATTCCCCACCTTCTTCCTAATCTGCGTCCTGTGATGACGTAGGCCGAGCCGGGAGGTACATCCAGGTTGAACAAGTTTTTATGGGAGGAACTTCCCGTAGTGCGGGGACCGTCTGTGCCTTTGTGATGACATTGGGTTCGACTCCGACGCGTGCGTGCGTGCGTACGTGCATGGGCTGGGTGGAGTTGTACTCACGCCACGTGGGTTGTCAGTCGGGTGAGCGCCCTCTTCGTTCTTCACAAAAGGTCTTCTGCTTCATCTTCTCCTTCGATGACCTCTTCGTCAGAAGCTCCCCTTTAGGTGTTCCTTTATCACCCGCGGCTCTTTTAGAGAAGCAACATCGTCGAGCACGGTGTGGGTTGGGAGTGGCAAGGGGCTGGGAGGTGGGGGGGAGGGAGATTTTCTGGAGCACCACCTGCTTCAGAAGGGCTTTCTTTGAACGTCTTCTGAAGCCGCTTGTGCTGAAGGGCCTCTTTCATGAGCGCCTTTGAGGAGTACCGTCTTTAGCAGCGCCTCGAGCTTTTGTAATAACATCCAACTGGGTAATGTATGTGTACAAGGGTTTTAATAAAGGGGAAAAAAAGAGAGAGAGAGAGAGAAAGAAAATAGTTACCTAAGCTACATTTCTTATACCAACATTTAAACATACAAAAACGTGTGTATATATGTGTCTTGGGTCACGTGCTACACCCCGTGATCATCAGCTATTACCCTCCCACATGAGAGCTCAGAGCTCATAAAGACCAATCCGTAAGTACGCTGTGACCTTACACACACCACACATACCTATCTCCGTGCCCAAGGGGAGAGAGTAATGGCTTGTAGTATAGCGAAGCTTTCATAGTGTGAATGGAACACGATCTCTGTAGCGGAGCGTGACGGGAAGCGACACTAACCACCACAACAGAAGTCTTGTGTGTTTGTGTGTGTAAGCATTGTCATAAAAGCCAGTGTTGCATAGTCTTCGAAATGGTTTAGGAGAAGGGCAGTAACGTTACCTGTGATAGGGGTCATTGCTGGTGCGGTGGGGAGAAGGGATGGCGTTTTTTTTTTTTTTTTTTTTTTTTTTTTTTTTTTTTTTTTCCCCTCAAAATTCGGGAGTGAAGAATCACTCCCACGTGTTTTGTTTGAGCCCGTGCGGTGGTGTTTATGTAAGACACACCTTGTGGAGAGGAGGTGAAATAGTATAGCTAGTGAGAGGGTGATAGGTGACAGTAGTAAGGAGAGGCTACAGTAGATTTTATAATCCAAAACCTTTCCAGATCGTAGGGAAAAGGAAGAGGTGGTTGGAAGTCTAAGGCAGCGGTGATGCCGAAGATGTTGACGAAGGGGATACGCTGGACCACTGGAAATGGCTGGAAGTAATTAGGAAAAAAAATCGAAATGGAAGATTACCACGAACGTAAAACGACTGGAAGTGATAAACGACCATAATGGAAAACTACTGGAAGAGGGGGGAAAATTACTTAGACCTGGAAAATGACTGGAAATTGAAAGATCCATGGAAATGGAGAAATTACCATACCAGGAAAATGGATGGAAGTATAAAAGAAAAAATGAAACTCGAATGGAAATGGAGAGTTGGCTGTAAATGGAACTAGGTAAAACAGGAAAAAGAAATTGACAAACGAAACGTATAGATTGGAACATACACGATAACTGAGCTCTCACCCTAAAGGGTAATAGCCGTCGATCACCAGTCCAACACGTGATTCGAGATAATGTTCAATAATTCCGTCAGTAGTAATATTTTAATAAAATCGCCTGACGGCAGCCTTAAGAATGTAAATACTTGATAGCGGAGGATTAAAAAGAGAAAGGAAAGGATAAAAGTAAAGAGGAGAGAGAAGAGAGCGTTGGGTGCGGACCGAGAGGAAACGGGAGTGGGAAAAGAGAGAACGGAGGCGGGAGAGAGAGAGAGAGAGGATAAGAGAGAGGCAGATAGAGAGGAAGAGTTATGATACGAAGTGGTGTTCGGTTAGGCTGCGCAGTTAGTCCGAGATTAATGTAAGTAATATCACGACCTGCAGTCTGTGCGTGCGTGCGTGCGTGCGTTCGTTTCATCGCCAACCTTGCACGAAAAGATTATTTCCGTGCGTTTTGGTTCCAGTTTCAGAGAATATTTTTTGGGTTGAAGGTGTCAAGGCTTGACCTTTACTCTGGATTGGTGTTCCTCTCCCAATTTGATTTTATGTTCGGTGGGTTAGTTTAGGTTAGATTAGGTTGAAAATTAGTTCCCGTAAACCGCACGATGTACAGGAAATTGGTCTGGTAGACCGCACATCGAAGTAGTATTGAATAGTGCATATATTTAATGCTAGTTGTCTATAGAGAATTTGATTCGTTTGGTGGACGGGTGCTGGTCTGGGTGTGTAGTCTTACTTGTGGCCAGGGCAGTGTCTTTTCGTACCCCTGAAGGGGAAAAAAAAATATATTTCCCGTGGTTACACCCATGACTCACAATCGAGTTACAGAGTGTGTGGGGGCGGCGGGGTTGGGGGGGAGGAGGGGAGGGGAGGTGGTGTGAGTGGGAGTGGAAGTGGGAGTGTACCCACAGCTAGATAAGGGATGTTGGTTTACCTGCCCTAGTGTAGGATGGGATGGTGGGTTACCTGATACACACATGAAGACGTTGAGATTGCTACGGCACCCCCCTCCTCCCCCTCCCCCGTCCCCCCTCCTTTCTTGCAAGGAAAACAAAAAGAGAAGCTTCTTTTGACTTATCAAAGCCAACTTTAACGGATGGAGGCACAGAGACGGGGATGATTGTAGCTGTTGTATGTTACAATCATGTAGATAAATATCAGTCAGTACTGTGGTTAGTATTAACTTACAACCGTGGAATTGGAACACAATCCTGTTTATTGTGGATCCATGGATCCATACCTAGGCTGGATTTTACAACTCCGATATCAGACTGGAGGCTGTACAGCCGCGCCGGGAGAGGACGAGGAGGTGGGGAGGGTAGAGACGTTAGTGGTGGAGGGGGGGAGGAGGAGGAGGTTGGGCTCGGAGAGGACGACGGCGCGTATTAGCCGCGTCTCGCCATCTCACGAACAACTTTTACTCTTTGTCACGAAATATGGCTACGATTTGCTTTTTGAAGAGAGGAAAGTTTTCGGATAATTGCCCTCTTTCTCGATTCGTGAGGATGACTCCGATGGGAGTCCGTCGCTTCTTCTTTGTGGGAGTTGGTTATACTTACCGAAGTGGGAGGTCCTGGTGTCACAAATCCTCAATCCCTCAAACTAGAGGACGAGGTTGATGGTGGTGGTGGTTGGGGGGGGGATGGGTGTTTGGTCTTGTGTCAAGGCTGGTTTCTCAACTAAACGGTAACTCATTGGCCCTATGATATGATGATATGTACAATGTTAACCCATTTGTACCACACGATTTTCTTCGGGGATTTAATCAGGTTGATTTTGATCCACAAGGGACTCGTGCGGATGCAACCGTGGAGGCTGGAGGAGGAGGAGGGAGGAGGAGGAGGACGAGGAGGAGGAAAACTGGGTTCAGGGACGGGCGTCCCCTTAGGGGTTCACTGGCCTTGGGCAAAGAGCGTTGCTTTCAAGTTCTCGACCAAAAACAGCTCAAGCCTGATCTTTCAATTGTATGTTTTTTTTTCTCTCCTTTTCTCTCTTTCTCTCCCTTTCTCTCCCCCTCCTGCCTGTGTTTGCTTGCAAAAATATTATCCTACTTGGGACTTGGCATAGACTGAGGATGTGCGTGTGGGTGGGTGTGTGTGTGTGTGAGCTTGCTCCTTGTAGAAGTGGATCTTCATTAAGATGCTTTCTAACGAAATCGACGTGATGCGGTTCGAATGCCAAGAAGAACACCATCAAGACTCGTTTCCTTTTGCGTTTGCGCGACCAGACTCTTATTTCCAAATAAGCTGAGTTCATAAATGGTGGGTCAGTGATTAACTCAGCATTGTAATAAGTAGGTTGGGGTGTGGGAACTAGTGATAGGATTACTGTTTTAAAAACAAATGAAAGGCATGGGTATCATCGTCTAAGAAAAATTTCTTGTATGGGACGAAGAAAGAATTTGACAAAAAGACAAGGCGTCACGAAATCGTGTGAAAGCGTCCAGTGGTTATTTCAGAGCACAACGTCGTGTCGTGGACGGCGCACGGCGGAAAGTCGATACGTGTGAAACGAGTCTTATTCGGACCTTTCCGGAACTAACAACACCCACGAGGTGCTCATGGAAAATCCCGGGATGGAAGTTGTGTCGTCAAGGAAAATCCCAAGTTGGGTCATGATGCCAAACCAGAAAGAAAGGTCGACAATTTTGAGGTCAAAATAGGATAATGCTAAAGTTAGTCAGGTCCTAACTTGGAAAGAAAAAGGACAGGAAATTTTTATAATAGAATTATTGAAGTACTAATGTTTATACTAACTACGTAATCCGTTATAAGTCGCTTAGATATAAAGTGAAAGTGGTCAACTTTGAGGGTCCAGTGCAGGACCACCGGACTATCCACTGGTAGACAATACAATTTCTAGTTAGAACTTGATCCCATAAGTAATGGATTCGATTCCTTTATCCAAATAAGATTGTATTTGTCTATTTATTTGTCTGTTTGTTTATCGTTTATTTATTTTTTAATGTTACCTTTTTCTTTTGCATGAAAATGTTATTGTAGACATATGTATTTTTAAGTGGACTTGCATGGCCAGGTTTGCAGGAAGACACTTTTTCTTTGAACATGTACTGTCGCTTCTCTCTCTCTCTCTCTCTCTCTCTCTCTCTCTCTCTCTCTCTCTCTCTCTCTCTAATTGTAGTGTACGCAACCACGGTGGAATTATCGATTATTTATTTCCTTTTTTTTCACTTATGGTCACATTATTCACCGGCGCTTCTATCCTTGTGAATAGCCCCCCGCCGCTGTCGTTCTGGGACGAAGGATGTTCTGCAGACGATGCGAAGACTTCCGTCCTGAAGAGAAAATCAGGAGAGAGTTCGAGTTCTCGAACATTCACTGGCCGAGCTGGTTAGAGCGTCGCTGCTTGCGGGGGAGATCAAGGTGACGACAGTTCGAAAAAATGACACAGGCGAGTTGGACCAAGGGTATAGTTCTTTCATTTCCACGCTACAAAGTCCTCTGTAAGGAGCACCATCCTAGAGTCCTGATAGGGAGAGTTCGCGACGGCGAATCATCATACGAACTGCCACCGCTTTGGTTGAGGTCTTCGTTGGCAGTGGGCTAACAAGAAGAGAAACTTCATTAGGGGTAAGCCTGCTTGAATGGAGATGTCTTATCTTCGGCCATCTCTGCGGCAGTCGTGTGCGCACTGCCCTCTCTCAACACCACCACCGCCACCCACCAACTACCTACTACCCACCTTGCACCTTCCACTCGGGAGCCGCACGATCATTCCATCTTCGTCTTCATTCGCATCGTAAAAGTTAATGAAATGTGTGTGACATGATTAGAATGTCTATTGAATATAATATTAAGTAAATGACAATTAAATAAAATGTCAAATAAAAAATAATTAAAATGACAAATTCGAACAACTATAATGCCAATTATATATTTTTAAAGATAGTGTTAGTTAAAATTCAAATGAAATGTTAGTTAAATGTCAATTTAAGTGAAATTTAATTGAAATGTAAATTAGATAAAATGTTGGATCATTTTTAATATAACTATCCGAACTATTCCCGTATGGTATGTTTCGTGTGCGTGAATTAATCTCGAACTATTTTACACTTCATCCACGTGACCAAGTTTGTTAAATTCATGGGTGCGAAATGGGTTCGTTCATACGGTTGGATGAAATCGGTGCTCGGCTAAGCCTTGTTAACCACAGTTGTAACCTTCTTGTGTTGCACAGCGCATCGGTTTCTTGCCTTCGAAGGCGTCAGAACCTGTATAAACTTTGGTCTGCTTCCCGGTGCGAACAGACGAAAATCGTATCCTTTCATATTTAAAAATCGACTGATTATATTCTCTAGTATGACGTTAGATGTAGAGAAGGTTGCAGGAGTGACACGGGAGAGATTGATTACGTCGTGTGGTTCATGGGAGATGTCTGGAGAGGCGGACTTTGTACAGCAGCGAACTCCGGGCGGATGACAGGTCGAAGCCATGAGGTTTTATTCGGCTGATGAGCAGACGCCGCCGGGCTAAAGAAGTTGATTATTGGGTTCCCACTGGGACGACCACCGTCACGCGCTCATCAAACTCTTAGATCATTACTCCTCCTCCTCCTCCTCCTCCTCCTCCTCCTCCTCCTCCTTCACCTCCTCCACCTCTTTCTCCACTTCAGTTTGACCTGCGGCGGATCCGCTCCACTACTCAAGCTACAGCTGCATCTGTTCTCGTGCCGCTGATCGTTACGCCTTTCCTTATTTGGTGCAGCTTCGGGGGCTGTCGTGGTGGCTTCAGGAGGCTGCTGGTGGAGCAAGGAAGGCTGGAGGAGGCGGCGGCGAAGAAAGCAGAAGTGGCTCCAGGAGTTGGAATGGGCAGTCGCAATACACTTGAATTGAAGTTTGAGCGCGTGCACACACACGCACATACACACACACACACACACACAGTCTCATTCGCTTATTCACTTCTCGCAGACATTTGTCAAGACATAAAAGGTGTGTCTTCCCCATAAGAAGATCAGGTAACGAGATCATTTGAATCGTCAGAATAACCAACGCTTCGTGGTTTGATGATGTGAGGTGTTTTTGCCGCGTATTGTTGGGTTTTGTCGGTGTTTTGTCATTAGTCAGTCTCCAGGACTGCCGTTTGGCAAATTCAATTTTGTATTTTCCTTATATATGTGACCAGGATTATTGTGATGCAAACCGTCCTAGAATCACGCAGACCATGATTTATATTTCCTCTATATATCTTCTTTGTCGTGCACTTTAATACAACAACATTAAACATATCCAATTATAACGTCCCAGGTAAGTTCATCGTCTCGGGTAAGGGAAATTGTGATTGGGCGCTGCGAGCTCCTGTTGAACGCGGCTTCTGATTGGTGGACGCGTCTGCGTGGCGGATGCAAAAAGTTGCTCACTGCTTCCCTTCCCGTCCGCCCCAGGACGCGTCGACTCATATTTATTCTCTTGCGTCGTCAAATTCTGGGCTGTTGGGATAAACACCCACTTTATTTCTTGGGGGAATCGTCTTGGCCGTGCCCAAGATGCTCCTGATCGACCTATAAGTGCAGTGCCCGTGGCTGAGGGGCGGAGGACTCCGAGGAACAGGAATTGCCTGAGGGGGTAAAGGATCATCGGGTTATGCATGTGAATGGATGGCTGGAGCTGGACAGTTTGACTTCCCATTTCGCCAAATTCCCATAGGTTAGGGTCTTTTACTGAACTACCTTCGGTTAGTGTAGGCTACGCTAGCCTAGGTTGGGGAGTTTGGTGAAATAGAAATTTAGCGAACGTGTGTTCCTGGGGTTGTGGTTGGTTCTTCATCCTGAGCTAACTCGTACGTGTTCGGATTATAAATTTCTTAAGAAATAAATTGAAGAAACAGAACGTTCCAAGTCTTAAACTTAGTCAAACATAGTATAACAGAAGATCCTGTCGTTTTAGATTCACCAAGTCAAGACTCGTTTGAAATCTCGTTCGAAATTGTAGTAGAGGCACACGTATGTGATAATGAGACAGAGAAGCTTCGAAAAGGTGTGTTACCCCTCTTGCTGAAGAACCTGTACAGTCCAGGAACAGGCTGGAAATCCGTGTAGAGCAGGAGCGAAACATGACTTTAGTAGTGTCCTTTCTCTTGAAGATTTCATTACGTCACAAGCCGTGAACTCCTCCGACGCTGTAAAGGAGATCCTTGCATAGATGACCAGGGGAAAAGCGCCCTTAATGGCAACGAGAACGAGCGCTTCAATGTTCCAGAGAGGAGGGGAAGGGAGGGAGGGAGAGGTTGAAGGATAAGGAAGAAGGCGGAGGAGGAGGAGGAGAGAAGGGAGGGGGGTAGGGTGGGGGACATTTGAAGATAAAAGCAATAGAGGAGAGAAGCGAGAATGAGAGGAAATTAGCGCTGTGTGACAAAGAAAAGGTGCAAGTTGACCGTAATGACGGTGTTTGTGAAGAATTAGAGGGAGGTTGAGGGTGAGAAATGGTGATAGATGTTGATAATGATCTTTGGGGTCATTTCATTGGTATTTCATACTGTTGACCGCTTTATGTATTAATTCATCCTCCGCGCTGAAAAGGGACTAATGAGAAAAATGAAGTGAACATGATGGAGCAATAGGTGGCAACCTGCCCGAAGGTGCTGCAGCTGTTGCCAAAAATTAATTGGACTTTCGTTCTTCGTGTATGTGATTTCAACTCTTAATGCACGTACGATTACGCAGCAGTTAGGATACAATACGTCTTCCAAGTTTTTTGCGTCTCTGCATTGTTCAGTCCTGCGTATAATTCTACAGAATATGACAAATGGTAGAGGGTCTGTCGGCTATCAGGACACGGTTGTGTTTAAATTTTGGGGGGAAGGTTTTTTTTTCATATCTATTTCGATTTCAAAGTAGCAACTACTGTAAATTGCGCGCAAGGCTTGTTTTTCTATTAAATTACCTATTTGTTTTTATCAGAACAAGTTATTTTTTGGTATTTTGCCCATTTTGGGGCAATCGCCTATCGGGTGGGAATGGTTTTGCATAGTACGAGTACTCTTGGACACCGAACATCGTGTAGGACGAGTTGTAGATATTGTTGATGTTGTAGGTATAACATTGTAGATACTTCTGTAGACCGGATCGTCTAGCTATGTCAAGAACACCATATTTTGATGCTGTGACTGGTCGGGTTTGCTGTTCATTAAACAACCATCCCTTTGGTGATGAGTGTTTTCGCAGAACGCCTTACATGAGATGAATTCTTGAACGCGGGAGTTTGACTCCTAAAAACACTCTTCCATAAAACCGAACTGGAAAACCCGCGGACTCTTTGGCCAGTTGGACAGCACGAGAGAGATTAGCTATGTGTATGTTTGTGATGTTACTTTTTCGCCATCTCAAGTCTTCCAGTATATAGGCGATCGAACACCCCCACCCTCATCACTTCCCTCACACGTTTTATATTCTTCTCGGGTACACCGCGTAAAGGCTTGTAACAATGGAAGCCTTTAAAGTGTTCGGCCCAAACTGGTATTTTTCATCCTTCCGAGATTGACGCGATAGCAACCCCGATAAGCTATTCGTTCCGCTCTCGGGAATTGAAAGAAGGGTGAGGAGAAATTGTAAGCGATTGAGAAATAGGAGGCGAGCTGGTTGACAGTCCCTGCAAGATTTTAACGCGAGTTCGTTGAAGGAAATGGACGAAATTTGAAAAGTGTGAGTGGCTATAGAAAACGGGGATTTAACGTCTACGCCAGGGTAGACGGCCCGGTGCTCTTCCTATCAAAGGCCACGTTTACTGTTACCAAGTCCCCCTACTGTTAAGACTTTAGGCTAAAACAGGTGATGAGATGTTGTTCAAGATGTACTATAGGCAATGCAAGAGAACTGTGTTCAACTGGAAAGTAAAATAAATGGGGTCTCGACTGATTGAGACCTCTGTTCTTCCCTTTCCTACCCTTCTCCCTCAGAATAAAATCATAAAACGTCAGGTAAATTTTACTGAGGACACCCTTGGGTAGAATGGGCTCTTTTATTATGTTAGTACAAATATATTTACTCTTATACAAGACGATTTTTTTCAACCTCCTTCAGTTCTGTAAAGAGAAGAACAGGAAAGCCATGATTGTGTTTGAACTCTCGTGCAGGTCACATGAAGTGAGTGTGTGAAGGGAAGGAAAGGTGTGACCTCAGTTGCAAGAGAAGGAAGAGGAAGGGTGAATTTAGATTTAAGAAGGAAATAGGTAAGAAGTGGTTTACCACCGGAGTGGTTAATGAATGGAATAGATTTTGTAGCCATGCGATGAGCGCTGAAACTGTTGGTTGTTTTAAGAGAAGGTTAAATAACTTTATGGATGAGGATGATACGTGGTAATGGACATGGAACTGCGTAGTGTAGGCCTTATAGTCTCTTGAGGTCTTCTTCATTCTTATGTTCTTATGTAATGGGTGTAGGATGCTTCACGATTTGTGGTGGAGTTTAGCTTGTTTGCGTGGTACAAGGCTGGTAGGACGACAGGAGCTCGTGGATCCGGTGTTGAGTGTGAAGCCAAAGTAATCTCACGGCATCACCACTTCCTGTATCACCATTTAGCTTTACACCTTTGAATAAATAAAGTTTCTGATTCTTGCTGGAATAGAGACTTGGAAGGCATGTGTGATATATTTTTAAAACCCCTTTTCTTTATTCATGGGAGAGTTGGGTGAATGAGAAAGTTTTTGGAATGGGTGGCCAGTTGTAGCTGAGCGGTGTTTGGGGACGTTCGCCGACAACTTGAAGAGACTTGTGGGTCTCGCGTCTATGAAGACAGGAAGTCTGCGGTCTCTACTTTTATTATCACAATTATAATCGCCACAATCATCATCGTCGCTTCTCATCCTTTAATCCTTAATGATCATGGTAATGATGGTAATTCTAGTAATCATGGTATTGTTGCTGTTGTTGTAAAATTGTCTTTACAGAGGGTATAGTTGTGACTTGGGTTTTTGTGTTATTAGTGGAAGGATGTGTTGGCCTAGGATCTTAGAACAGCCACTTGGGAAGAAAAGTCACAATGAAACTGAAAGGATGCAGTGTTAGAATGTCTGCAGTAGAGAGGAAGTGATTAAGTAAAAGTAGGAGGCATTCGAGGAGGGAGAAGGGAAGAGGGCGTAAATTAAATCACAGAGGATGCAACGAGATGGGGAGCGTCTGCGAGAGAGAGGAAAAGTGTGTGGTAAAGGGGGAGGAGCCAGTTGAGGTCGTTTCAAAGACGAGCCCGAGAACCGGAGGAGGAAATAAGGAGGACCTGTTCTTTATTTGTTCCGCTGCCGGGCCTCGGGAGTCGCTTCTCGTCGTCTCAACGCGACGACCGATGACGCTGAGTCGTCGCGTTGTCGCGCGTGACCGTTATTTTTTTCTTAACCGTCATTCTCTGTTGGAGTTGTCGCAAGGGTCCTCGTTCTGGTTCTGGAGTTCTGGTAGATCTTGGCTTCTGGGAGAGTTCGTGGTTTTTCGCTGTTCGCTCTTGGGTCTTTCTCCTTTCTTCGTCTTCTTGTTATAACACCTTTGCTACTTATTCCTATTTCCCCATCCATTACAGCACCTTCTCCTCTTTACACTCGACCTCCACGTTTCCCTCGTTCCTTCTCCCCTATCCCTTCCCCAACCAAGTTTTCACCACCCTCTCTCTCTCTCTCTCTCTCTCTCTCTCTCTCTCTCTCTCTCTCTCTCTCTCTCTCTCTCTCTCTCTCTCTCTCTCTCTCTCTCTCCATTCCCCCTCTAACTTTTAAGAACACTTCGCTCTTTCATGATCGCAGCAGCTGCGTTTTCCCTCCTGCTTTTCCTCCACCTGTTCAAACTGTCTGTTATTATAACAAAGTTCCAATATTTTTTTTTTATCTATTCTTTATCATCCCATTTTCTTAGAAATCCCACTTCCTACGATAAAATGGCCTCTTTTCCTCTCTTCTTTTCCTCCACCCGTTCGAATCATCACTTTATAACAAAATTCCAATATTTCCTTTTTGATTTTGTTCTTTCTTTATCCTCTCATTTTCTTTGAAATCCTACTACCTACGATAGAATGGCCTCTTTTCCTCCCTTCTTTTCCTCCGCCCGTTCAAACCATCACTTTATAACAAAGTTCCAAGATTTCCTTTTTGATTTTGTTCTTTCTTTGAGATCCCACTTTCTACGATTGAGTGGCGTCTTTTCACGCTATATACTTCTTATACTTCATATACTTCTTAGTTGCATTGTTTTTAGATATGAGGAATATATCAACCCCCCCCTCTCTCTCTCTCTCTCTCTCTCTCTCTCTCTCTCTCTCTCTCTCTCTCCCTCTCCCTCTCTCTCTCTCCCTCCTTTATTGGAAATATCTTCCGGATTATACCTAGATATAGCGTGGGCACCAAAATAATAATAATGATAATAATAAAATAGAAAATAAGTAAATAATGTAAAATAAAATAGATTAATATTATCGGTATAATTTTCGTGGACCTAAGCCCTGGTCACCCTAATATTAAATCTCCAGTTAACGTCATAATGTGTTTGCGAATATTTTTTTTTTCTTATTTTCTTTTTCTGGTGCGTGAAGAGAGGACGTTAAAGCAGAACGTAGTTTAAGCCAGGCACAAGCTGATCGGTCCAGGCAAAGGCTATGCTGGATCGAGTAGTTCAGGATATCCTTGGAAAAGGTGAAGAAATGAGGGCAGGATGGGAAGAATGGGTATTAATGACTACGGTGATAATGAGGGCGAATGGCTTGGGGAGGGGGATGAGGTGTTTACACCTAGAGCCGCTCGACAGTGACCGGAACCGTCACATATGCCCTATGTCCTGGGAGCTGTTGAGTTCGAACTTCCACGCAGGGCTAGTGAAGGAGGGTGGAACCCACATGTTGGAACAAATAAATATTATTTAGAGGACGCGATGTTGTTTATGTGGGGAAAGGGAAGATAAATGTTAATGGAAAGGAAGAAGATTTTCTTTTTCCGATTGGAGTGTTGTCATCGTTGTCGTCGTCGTCGTTGGTGGAATAAATTTTTGGCGGGAACTTTATTGTTCTGATGACGTAGGTTCTACTTAAGCCGAAGGATGGCGTTGTAAGGCAATTTCTCTTTCCTTCATTTTCTTCATCATCTCCTTTTCTTCGAGTTCTTCTTCTTCGTCTTCTTTCTTGTTGTTTAATTTTGGACTGTGTGATGTCGTTGCGATATTTTTAAACGTCGTTCGATATTGTCTGGGGACCCATTTGCAGGGCGTTTTCCGCAAGATCGCTAGCCGTATTCCCTCATTCTGTCTGTTTGGTGAGTGGTGTTGAGCAATGTAATGTGAAAATGGGCGTGAAAAGAGATGAATGTGAAGATGGTGTCAGTAACTCCAAGAAACTTGTTACTTTTCCGCCAACGAGAGAGGATAAAAGATAAGATTGTTATCGGTTACGCTTCCCCAGCGGTTCTATCCTTACGGATATGAGATAAGAATGAAGAGTCCCTGGTGGATAATATAATGTTCATCTGTGTGTATTTGGCTTTCCATGTATGTGTGTGTGGTTTTAACCGGTCTAATAAATTAAAAATTTTCCTGTTGTATTTCTAACCATATTTGGTTGGACCTCAAAATGTTAGTAGACATCAGTGTTATTTATTTATTTATTTTTTCATTTATTTATTTATTTATTTATTTATTTAATGTTTGCATTTGTGTGTGTCAGCTGTGATGTCGCTGTTATAAGTTCCCAGACCCTGGGAACTCCACGAAAACGATCAGTTAACTGACATTTTAGGTTTTGCTGTCGTCCATGACAAGTTGTTGGCATATCGCGAAATGTTTTTATACAAACTTTTAATGATTGTGATGATAGATTGTCTAGATATTTTACACATTTTATAGAATCTATAGAATGTTAATGAAAGTATTGATGGACAACCGTTTTTCGTACACTTCAACATGTTCGTCCGGATAGTGATTGTAGATTTTGATCGTTATTACCGCACCGCCATCAATAACGTGGTCGTTATTTCGGAGGTAAGAGTTCCCCCGGACAACAGGAAAAATGAATACCGGAAGTTGGTGAACCGGTTCACGTCCGGTAGAAGTCAACTGGACTTGCTGCTCGGGAGTCCGGGAGGGTCCTTCGATATATATATATATTTTTTTTTTTTTCTTGTCTGTGTGTTTCAGCATGGTCTTGGATCACGTGCTTTGCAAATGATCGATAACTTTTACCCTCCCAGATGAGTGAGAATCAGAGTTCGTATACTCCAGCCTATCGGTAATGCAGTAATCTTACACTCAGCACATCTTGTTGCTCATGGGGGACAGTAACAGCTTGCAATGTGTATATGTGCGTGTGTATGCGGCGTAACGTTTTCGTATACGTGTACATGTGCATGAACGTGTATGCCCGTGATGTACGGCGGGTAATTACAGATAATGAAGAATAATGACGGGATATTTCTTGGTAATAGTGTAATGGTACCCTCCTATCGCTTGCCATGGTCGCTTGGACCCCTTTCCGTGCCCGGGGTACAATATGTCACGGAGGAATGGTGGACGTGTCAATGGGTGGTCAAGTTCCTAATTGTATTCGCCTTTTCTGCTCTCTCACTGAGGCGTTCTCCATGGTTCCGTGGCAACGCGCCTGCTCTACGCGCGGAAGGTCCCGTGTTCGATACCCGGGCGCGGCACGGGAATAAATTTAATGTCGCCAATCTGTATCGAATTTTGATGATTCGTCAGTGTTTAAAACAACGAAAGTAAACATAGATGTAAATGGGAATGTGGAAGAGGTAGATTAGGGGGAAAGTAAGGGAAATGCATTGTGGAAATGATGTAAGATGCGAAACTGGTGAAAGGAAGAGGAAAGCATGGGTAGATAACAGTGAAAGAGATAAAATGAAAATAGAGGAGCGTGGATGGAAAGAATGGAAATTGACGGTGAGGGAAGGGAAGGACGAAGCAAGGCAAGAGTGATGGATGGGCAGAAGTGTCTGAACGACCAGTTTATTTCAGTTGAACACGTCACGGATGATCGAAGATAAAATAGAACGGCAAGAAAGAACGATCCCATTGGGAACGCCAACAAAGAATGTAACATTTGATAACGCCGAGGGAGAACGTATATTCAACGTGAATGAATCTACATTGGTCAGTTTAGAAATATGCTTTCGTAAATAGTGTTTGATAAGGAAATCTGCAAAGAGAACAGTGGATGAAAATAACAACTAAATGCTGAAAACCGATTTTTTAATTTTGATTCGTACGATAGTGTTAGATTAATTCATAAATAAATTGAAAGATTGACATAAAGTTTTGCCACATAGTTTGGAAAAGGAGTAGTTCACAGTAATTCATTCTAGATTATTAGATTGTACTAACTGAAATATAGAATGTTACATTCAATAATCGAATATTTTTTCCCAATAATCTATGCATCTAACAGAGGCCCTGACAACAGACGAATGAATGAATAAATCAAGTTAATAAAAATATAAAAAATAGATACAATAAAAAGGGGACTGAGATTTTTTAAGGCACAGTGAAGTCTAATTGTGTCTACAGCTTTAATGTCTTCGTGTATCGAGCTGCACGGGCACAATCCGGCCACGACGTCTGGGAGTCACGCTTCTGGGAGGGGCGTCTGGTGACAAGAGGTCATGATGATGACGTGAGTGGTGGGGAACCCTCTTTCGTCGGAATGGTGGGTGGTCTGAAAAAAAACACACACACACACACACCGAAAAAAAGTCTCACAAAGAGGTTCCGTGGACGTTGTGTGTGTGTGTGTGTGTGTGTGCGCGCGCATTATGAGACTTCGTATTTGCATCTACGTGCATGTTTACATATTAATATTCTTTCTAATGCTCATATGATCCCGTAGGAATTCCTGGTAACATGACTTGATAGGTCTGCCAGCCGGAGTAAAAAAAAAAAAAAAAAAAAAAAAAAATAGAGCATGAAAATAAAAATAGACCTTCAAAGTCGAGACGTAATACCACTGCATCTACAAGTTTACATTACGAAAGAAAAAAACGAAGAAGAAAGGGGTAATGATGCATGATGGACGAGAGATGAAACGATAAACGGGAGAAACAAGAGAGAAAGGGGATTACCCATAGAGGTTTGGAATAGAACTTGGGGAATTCTAGAATGGGTTCTAATAGCTGCAGCCAAAGAAGTCCAACTGAACGCATCTTCACAGTTCTGACCCACTGAAACTAGATTAAGCCATATTCTGACTCAAAAATAATTAAGTTATCAGTTATTCAGAGTCTACTAATGAACAAAGGCCTCCCCCAACGTCCTTAGTCTGAAGACGTATTCTGACGCAAACTTTTATCAATCGGAAGCTTGTTGGCCTCGCATTTGCTTAGTCGTGGGTTCGAATCCCACACTTATATTCGATTCCCAGCAGTAACTGTTACCTGCCCCAGCCGTCCAAGCGCACCATAGGGTAAGGGTGACGGCTTTGGCCGCAGCTACGCGTCTTCTGGCGTAGGTTTCTCCATACCATCAGCCATTTGGAATCCACTACTGAACAAAGGCCTTCCCAATGTCCTTCAGTCATCCATAACTCGCGTTAGTATACCACCGAGTCTTGTCACTCCTGCAAACTTCTCATCTGTCAGTGTCTGAAATAGATCTAGAAAAAAAAACAGTATGATGATGTATACCAAAGGTTCCTTTCACACGAACCGACTTTTCGCCGTGCACCGTCCACGGCACGACGCCGTGCTCTCAAATAGGCACGAGTGTCAATGAACGCTTTCACACGTGGTGATCGTGACGTGCAGCTAAATGTCAGCAAGTCCCTGTTTAGGTTTATTGAACTACGAGTTCCTATTTCTTGCAACGGGGACAAGAAATCATCAACGGGAGCGGAAGTCGAGCAGTGGAGTCCCTAAGGAGCGGCGGAGACGCTGGAGGTGGAGGGAGGGGAAGATGCTCTTTCGCAGAATTAGGTAAATGAGCTAGAATTAGTCCCTATCAGACAACGAGGAGGAAGCTCGTAGGTGTGAGACCGAACGGGAGTTAGTAGGAAAGTGGGAGGGATTAGGAAGTGCGAGTGGGACTCCTTTGGGAGTTAGAGGACGTATCCAGGAAAGCGTGTGAATACCCTAGGGAGGAAGAGGAGGAGGAGGAGGTGAAGAAGAAGAAGAAGGAGGAGGAGGAGGAGAACAAACGCTGGGCAGGAATACCACGCGCATCAAAGTTAACGAGTTTTGTAAATAAATGGGTACGAATAAAGGGTGAAGATTAAGTGTATGTTACTGAAATGTTATGGATGTAAAGAAATTGGATTGGATTTCTGTATTCCATGTTTTAGTCGTATTAGAAGGGTAGATTTGAGTTTCGTGTGCTTTATTTGTGTTACTGCTATGAAAAAACAACAACTAGAAATTAAAGTTTAGTGTTAGCTGTACAAAGGATGAGGTTACGCCAAGAACGTCTAGCTGAATAAAATTAAGTTGACTTAGCCTATATATATATATATATTATATATATATATATATATATATATATATATATATATATATGCTAATAAGAACACGGGTACGTGTGTTCACTTATGCAATAAGTAATATACGAAAGCGCTCTGCTTCGTTAGTTTTTTTTTCCAAGTGGTCTACTTTGCATATATATATATATATATATATATATATATATATATACTGTATATATTTTTGAGGGAATGGGTTTAATCTAAGAAAGTTGACTAAAATTGTTTTGCTTTAGATTAAAAGCCTTAAATAAAACAAATGCGTCCTCTCTGAACAACCTTTAGAGGTCAACACGAAGCCAGGAAGTTTCCAGGTCCAAACTGAAGTTCCTGACCACTGGGAAACTCGAGTTTGATTCCGGGACTTCCAGGGCTTCGCTGTCTGTTCTTCCTCGTCCTGCGGTCTGTGCCTGCCTTCGGGCCATAAGGCGACAGAAGAGGTAATTACTCGGTTCTTGTCGAGGTTGTGGTCGACACTGAGGGCCTAGCTCCCGGAGACCTGCCGCACGCCCAAGGGCAACAAACAGTTACGGTTATTGGCGATAGGTGGCATTGTGGAGGGAGTAAACACGGTGTTATGTGATATTCGTAATTTTGGGTGACAGGTACTGTGTGTTTGGAGTGGCACCTTTTTGTATATATTTTGTTTATTTGCTTATTTTATTTTGTTTAATTATTTACATATTATATATGCAGTATATATATATATATGTATATATATATAATATATATATATATACTTTATACATACACTCACACACAAACACACCATTTGTGTATACAGAAAAGAGAGAGAGAGAGATTGTAGTAGGATGCTATATTATGTAATGAAAACAACGGTTGAAATGTTTGTAACTCGGTCATTGCACTAGAACATGAAAACACAAACACACACACACACACACACACACACACACACACACACTCACTCTCACACTGATAAACTTATCTAGTGTGTGTATTAAGACACTGGAGTTATGTTACCCTAATTCTTAGTACTGTGTTATGTGATACTCACAGATGTTGGATTGCGTATAATGACATGAATTATGACGAAAGCTTCCTGGAGAATGAATGGATATGAGACTTGTCTAATCATAGAGAAGACTTAAGGACATCGTTAGCCTCTGCAGCTGAGGAAAAGAGATTGTTTGGTTTCATTTCCGGGTAAGATGCAAAGGAAATATGGAAGGAAT
Organism: Oratosquilla oratoria; assembly: GCF_046742065.1. Classification (NCBI taxonomy): domain Eukaryota; kingdom Metazoa; phylum Arthropoda; class Malacostraca; order Stomatopoda; family Squillidae; genus Oratosquilla; species Oratosquilla oratoria. The sequence goes on along the minus strand of NC_134805.1, from coordinate 44,809,825 downwards.
TGATTTGTCGTGTTCTTTAATAGCGTAGTTCAACCTTTTCCTACCATAGCATCCCAATAGTAGTCAGGACTTCAGCACCCCAGTTTATGAAACGCTGTCGAAGAGGATGTGTCCGTCCTTAAAAGTGTTAAGGTTTCTGGTCTCCTTTAAGAATAAATGGAATCTCTTGAGATCTATGCGGATTTGGCAAAGGGGAAATTTAACCCACGTGATTAACATCTCTATGTACCAAAAGGCTTCTTCTCATTTATAAGGGAAGTAGCCAAATAGCGGATAGCCAAATAGCGACCAGCCATAGCGGATTAGGAGAGAGAGAGAGAGAGAGAGAGAGAGAGAGAGAGAGAGAGAGAGAGAGAGAGAGAGAAGGAAAGAGGCGGAGGAAGGGAAGAGAAAGAGAAAGAGAGTTGGAGTAAGGGAGTTTTTATTATTTTATTATTTTCAAAAGGGGAAAAGCAATTAGCTAGAGTGCCGGTGAGCCTAATTGTGTTAATGTGCAATGCTTATGTCTATTAGCTAAACATTCCCATCCTCGCTAGTAAAATATATATTGTTGTCACTAGTTCTAGTGACAAACACAAAGGTGAACTGGTAGGTTCCCAAGTGTGGGACTTGTTTTGTCCTGTTGAAGTATATTTGGGTTCAAGACGCCAGCCAGATTGAATTATGAAAATGTGTTGCAGAACTGAAGGGTTAAAGTGTAAAGAAAGAAGGTGGTTGGTGGTAGTGGTGGTGGTGGTGGTGGTTGGTGGTGATGGTGGTGGTGGTTGGCAGGGTAAAAAACGGGGGGTGGACAACGAACCGTGGGGAGATGAGGAGGAGGAGGAGGAGGAGGGGAGAAAGACTTTGCAGTAAATCATGCATTAAGTGTATTCAGTCACGTGAGTGTACAAGAACCCCTTCTCCTCCTCCTCCTCCTCTTCTTCTCTCCTCCTCCTCCTTCTCTCTTCTTCCTCCTCCTCCCTCTCCTACTCCTCCCCCTCTCCTCCCCCTCCCCTCCCCCTTACCCCCCTCCTCTTCCTTCTTATCCTCCTCCCCTCCTCTTCCTCTTCCTACCTCTTCTCCTTCTCCTCATCGTCCTCCTCCCCCTCTTCCTCCTCGTCCTCCACATCTCCATACCCCTCCTCCTCTGCCTCCTACCCCTCCTCCTCCTCCTCCCTCTTCTCCTTTTCCTCATCGTCCTCCTCCCCCTCTTCCTCCTCGTCCTCCACCTTTTCGTACCCCTCCTCCGCCTCCTACCCCTCCTTCTCCTCCTCCTCCTCCTCCTCCCCATCAACATTTCGTTGTGTTTTTACTTTTCCTAATATCTTTCTTCCTGTTTATAGTCGTGTCTTGTGTCTCGACGCCTCTCGCCCAATTGTTTAACATTCCTCGTTTATTTTGTCATTAGTGCTTTTGGTCGTTTTGTTCTTAATTTTATTTGATTATCATTTTTATTTTATTTCTATTTATTCTTAACACCCTCATCTTTTCTCTGTTATTTACTTATTTTCCCCTTACCAGCTCTATTTATAATTGTCCGCTGTTTCGTGTAGTTTATAATGGAATAATCCCATTCGTAGTTTGTTATTTATTTTGGCCTGTTATTCTTTTTATGGCATCGGTAGCTGATTTTCTTTTGTTTATTTTTCAATATATATATATATATATATATACATATATATATATATATATATATATATATATATATACATACGAAATTATAAAAAGAAGAGAAACAAATGGTTGTAGGCTTACAGGACTACCTCCCTTTTGACAGGGAAGAAGCTTCTTGTTTTATAGATAGATATTATTTGTCTATATCTCTATTTCTCGTCCATTCATCCATATCATAATTATGGCGTCGTGTCCGTTTTCTTTGTTTTCCATCAATAGTCTTTCTTCCCTTTCGCGTCGTCTAATTATGTTTGCAGGTCAGGATTTAATTAATTATATTTTGGTTAGAGGGAAAAAAAATCTAAGGATCTGTAAAGCCACGCCCACTAGTAACATCGTCTTCATCACTGGTTTCTTTCTTATTGGTCAGTTTTTTGTGATTCAACGTGGTCTTGGATCACGTGTTGGGCTCGTGATGGACAGCTATTTCCCTCCCGGAAGAGAGCTCGTTTGTGTTTGTGTGTTATATAAGACCAGAGCTTCCTTGAAACATTATAACATTTGGAATCGCAGAGTTGGTAAAGGGAAAAAAAAAGTAATAGAATATAAGATTTATCAACATGTTTATTTATTTATTTATTATTTTTGTAGAGATTAATAGAAAAATATGGTGATGCTTAATTCTAAAGCTCCTAGAATAATGACTGCGTGAAATGTATGTAGTCAGTACCCTATGCGAAGAGGAGAGAGAGAGAGAGAGAGAGAGAGAGAGAGAGAGAGAGAGAGAGAGAGAGAGAGAGAGAGAGAGAGATCACAAGTACATGCACATGTATATTTTGTGTTGCACCCCCTGCTTTGTAGCACGTAAAAGCTAAGGTCTGTTTATCTACAGTCTAGAGAAGAGACGGTTCTAAGGAGGAAAAGGCTAGATTATATGTCAACACTGAATTAAGATAAATGTGTGTTTGTGTGTGCGCCTGCATGTGCGTTATTCACCATGGTCTTGGATCACGCGCTGGACTCGTGATCGACAGCTATTTCCCTCCTAGAAAAGGGCTCAGAGCTCATATATGACCAATCTATGTGTGTGTTTGTGTGTGTGTGTGTGTGTGTGTGTGTGTGTGTGTGTGTGTGTGTTTGCCTATGATGATCTTATAACCCATACTTGATCCTCTATTGTATAAGACTAAAATACATGATCCGATGTTCTATAGAATCTATTCTAATACAGTTTTATGAAGAAAAATATATTAAAGAGAATGGATTTAATATATATATATATATATATATGTATATATATATATATATATATATATATATATATATATATATAGTGATGTTGATAAAAGTACTTTTATTATGTTGTGATATAAGAATAGAGGGGACTGCAAGAGACCATAAGGCCTACACTGGGCAGTTCCATGTCCCTTACCACCTGCCATCCCCATCCATAAAGTTATCTAACCTTCTTTGAAAACAGCCAATAGTTTCAGCGCACACTTCATGATTACTAAGTCAAATCCATTTATTGCGGGTTATTTTGGTTGGACATTCGTCGTGCTTGTGTGCACATTTGTCCTTGTGGACACATGCTCCCCAACTCCACGGAGGGAAGAGAGAGAAAGAGAAGGCAGAGAAGCAAAAGCAGGAGCTCTTTTTTTCATTCGTGAATTTTTTATTAAGTATATCGCACAAGTGAGTTGCGCAGAGTGAAAGGAGTGGAGGACAAATGTGGACTGGGAGTTCGGGGTGTACTCCAGAGGGGGAGTAGAAATAGAATATAAGAGTAACGATAATTAGAAGGTGAGGGTAAGCTAGGGAAATTTAAACGAGACAATAAGGAAGAGGAGGAGGAGGAGGAGGAGGAAGAAGAAGAGGGTGGGAAGAAGAATAAGAAGACAGATAGTAGGAAGGGCAGGTTAGTTTAACGGAGTTGACTGTGTCCTTTTATTAATGACTTCTCTGAACCAGTAACATAGAAATAGATCCACCATAATACAACACAGACATGATTTCAGTGTTTCTTATTAGAGAAAACCATGTTGGGCCCGAGAACCGTTGCCGTCCACTGTGGGGTTACGGGTTTCCAGTCTGTAAAACTGGAGGCAACAATTTTCATTACACTGTGCATACACGAGAGAAAGGAGAGGATGAAGAGGGGAGGGGGAGAAAGAGGAGGAGGGGGAGAGGGAGAAGAGGTGGAAAGTGAGGGAGGGGAGAAGGAGAGGAGGAAGGTGAAGGAGAGGAGGAGGAGGAGGAGGGTTTGTAGTTAAGAGACGAAAGAACAAGACTATAATGAATAGGGTTGAATGAAGCCAGACCTTAGGGGAGAGAGTTGGGTGAGGAAATGCACACACTGCTTAAACAGTAAACTAAGACACGAAAGCCAGTGGTACTTCCTCGTAGGGAGAGGGGGAAGAATGGGTGCCTTTTGGGAGAATTGCATCGAGAAGGGGAATGGAAACAGCCTAGAGATTAAGCTATGGCCGGGAAACGGACGGCCGGGAATGTGAAAGGAACGCGTTGGAATACGTGTTTTTATTTATCTTATTTATTTGTTTTTTTCTTTAGTTGTAGTAGTGGTAGTAGAACTGTTCTAAGGTTGATTGGCTCCCCGGATATGGAGGATTCTCACGGATGATGAGGAGGGGGGGGAGGGAAAGAGAACAATTTCTTGAAGAACCGGGAGAAAACATCATGGCATCAAAGAGGAACAGACATCGCTTTTCACATGGTGGGCGTATAGTACGATTTATTCATGACAGTCACATTCTTAAACGAATTTTCAGAGCTTGAAAGGTACCGTGAAAAGCAGCCTTATGTTCAGAGGGAATAAGGAGCACAATTGCTTGGTATACTGCGTTAGGTCTGCAGGCCCCGAATGTTTAAGTATATGGCTCTTAGGAGGATTCTGCGAGTTAATGGGGGAAGTACTTGATGGGCCGACTGTACATCCGAAGTCCATAGGGTCATAATTTTCTTCTTTTTCTTCTTTTTTAGTATTATTATTTTTTTCCCCTTTGGGGTGGGTGGATGGATGGGGTGTCATGCATTTTTGTTTATTTGTGATGCTTCGTTTCTGTGTTAACAGCAATTTCATTTGGCCGAGTAGTTCCGAATGACAAAAAGTGTGTTAGTGAATGCATATACACGACAGGAAATCAACTTTGACAGAAACACGTAAATACATGGTAGATATGATGAAAGGTTTTGCAAAATTGTGTGTGTCTGCGTGTGTGGGGGGTAAAGGTGTGTGTGTGTGTGTGTGTGTGTGTGTGTGTGTACACGTGTGCGTCTTTTGACATTGTAGTTCCTCTTGTTTGCATTTCCACGTTTTTTAATCCTTCATCACGTGACACAGTCTTTGTCGCTCCATGCCAGAAGCTGTTATTCATGAGAGAGACTCCCACAAGACCGAAAGAGAGTTTAGATAATTTGAGACTTGAGAGACTCGCTGAAATTGAGAACCGTTACACACACACACACGCACACACACACACACACACACACACGCACACACACACACACACACACACACGCACACACACACACACACACACACACACGGCTTGGTGGCGCTGTGGTAGCGTTTGCAAAAGCTAATTCAGCGATCTGAGTTCGAGTCCCGCCCAGGGCTGAAATAATTTCAGTATCGTTGCGCAGCGAGCCGTTACTCCAACTCGTGGACGGGGAGTTACCCTTAGATCGGTCATACATGAGCTCGAGATCTCATCCGGGAGGGTAGTAGCTGTCGATCACGAGTCCAACATGTGATCCAAGACCATGGTGAATTACAGGAAGAAAAATCCATCTTAATGGATTAATAAGTCATCGTCTTTTTCACCAAATTTATCGGAAGCATTGATTGGTTTATCGATCTGATGACGTCATCCCTTTTTGTAATCACGTGATCTTCGAGAAGTACCCTTGCTTGGAGTGGTGGTGGTGGTGGGTGGGGGAGGTGAAGGATCCCAAGGGGGGGAGAAATGTAGCGGGGGGTTACTGCCCTAAACCTTAAACTGTGTGCGTGGGGAAGGTAGGTGCTATCACACATCTGAATAAAATCGTCTGTCGGCTCATGACATCGATACATGCCAAATCGTTTGTGAAGTTATTACCGTTAAGTTGTATGGGTAGGTGACGAGACATTGTGAGCTTAGATGTTATCCCCGAAGATAGGAGCTTTAGTTACTAACAAAAAATATGTTAAACAAGAGATATGGTTGTGAGGTCGTATTACTCTTTATTCTTCAGTAATCGTACCTTGTTTTAAGTTCCTGTACGGTTCCAGTTTGGGTTATGTCAGTCTTAAAACTATTCCAGGAATGTGCGCATCTATACGGTAAAGTATTTCTTCACATCCAGCTTGTGTGTGTGTGTGTGTGCGTGCGTTTGTGTGTGTGTGTTCACATTCTTTATGTAGAGTTTAGCCTGAGGGTGACAGTTTTTTTTTTTGTTTTTTTTTTTTTTTTTAGAAGGGTTGATGCTCAGTTGGTATGTTATTTCTGTCTGTTGTATGTTGTAGTGCCTACGGGAGATATCATTACCGGATTTTATAATTGTCGATTTGATTCTTGATAATTACGTACCTGCGTATTAACGTTTTTCTTCTCCTCTTCCAGGTAAGCTGACAGCATTATCTACGGAAATCTTCAGTGATATATGTATTCTTATAATGGAGGTGAGTACTGCTGGAAAAATGAAGTACAAGGTTCTGGTAAGAGGCTTTAGATAATAAGAGGTTAGTAAGTGAAGTTAGATAAATAGTTGAAGTTCTAGTAAAAGAAGGTAGATAATTAGTTCGATACATTAGATGTAATTAGAGCTGAAATGTAGTAAAGGAAAAGGTGAAAGGAGAGAGATTAACACAGATAAGAATTATACTGAAATATGGAATAAAAACAAAGAATCTAGTAATTGATAGATTTAGTGATGATAATTAAATGGTGACTGAGGTGGAGGTAGTTGTTCGAAGACTTAGAGGGGGTTTACACGGTCGAACGCGGTTTGACAGACACGTGTTTAAAGTGATGTGTGAACGGGGTATTTGGTTGTCGAACACGTTGGTTAAACCCCAAATACCCCGTTCACACGTTCACACATCACTTTAAACACGTGTCTGTCGAACCGCGTTCGACGAACCGTTCCCGTGTAAACTCCCTCTTACAGTAGTGATGGAATATCATCATAAAATGATGGACACTTGCAATATGTTAAGGAGTAAATCAGTTATCTTCCGTTTGAGTCCACTGCCGTACGAAAACTTCTCCCAATCTCCTTCACATTCTGTCTAGTCTGTCTCTTACGCGCTTACATTCCATCGGTGTCCAGTCAGTAACACGTTAGCTCCATTTGCCTTTCTGCTTTGTTCAAATTTCGTTTCGTTATTGCACCCACAATATATTTCATATCAGTTTACCTTCTTTCTACTTTCCGTTCGCTCCATTGTTGTCTATACACTCCAATTCTTCATCTTCATCGCCACTTATCAAAAAGAATAATAAAAAGAAATGTGGAACTAGAAAAAGAAAATTGTGGATGTCATCTGTTGTTATAAGTTGGCAAAAGGTTTCATCTGATGCATTATTAATAGAAAAATTACCGCTTGTTCAGCATTAATAAGCAATCATGCTAACCTTTCTTTCCTCTTTAATATTCATTTATCGTCGGAATCTAATGTATATGATAAAAACACAGTTCATACGTTGTGTGTGTGTGTGTGTGTACTTGTATGTATGTGTATATATAGTATATATATAGATAGATATTTATATGTATGTGTATATATATATATTATATATATATAATATATATATATATATATATATAGTGTGTGTGTGTGTGTACGTATGTATGTATATAATGGCCTGTAAAATGCCAGACCAGTCCCACGACGCGCACGCACACTCGCAGTCCACAGCTGCATCAGTACTTTGCCATGTCGCCATTAGTAACAGTTGTCTCCCGTGTTGCTACACTCTTTCACGCTTCCCCATGCGTTGCTATGGTTACTTGGCATTGTGCGAAGCCTAATCCACTCGGCACTCTGGATTATAGTGCCCATCCAGGTGTCATTCCTCTGAGCTCAGACCCTGACGTATTCTGACGCAAATTATCCGGGTTCAGACGTGTGGACTATTATGCTAATAAAATATGCATATCTGTACTACAACCCCACAGAGGTCGACGTATTCTGACGTATTACGACGCTTTCCGAGGCAGGTGACCCATGAAACACTTTCAGGGCGAATGTGGCTCTCAACAATGTTAAGCTCATCTGGCAAACAGCACTGCATAAAGATTGGAACTCCGTTGAATATCGAGCGCCACCATAGACTGCCTGCGTCTGTGCACTTGCCATCCGCGGCCAGTTCCCCCTCTTGATCCCTGATACAGAAACTGTTAAACTGTCTAACGTAGAGTTGTACCAAGCTAACTAGGCGTTCATTTAGTGTCCTTGTTACCAGGTAATGGGTGTTTGGTGGTCTGGGGACTAGAATGGGTTCTACTCTCTCTCTCATATCACAGCCATGCAAACAAATTCACACTGTTATTTGTATGTGTGTGTTCTTCGTGCTGAAACGAACATACTCTTTCCGTTCACCTGCAGGAAAGAACGCGGGGGACGGGATGAGGGGTGTGGGAGGCGCTGTAATATTCGCTTTTGATAGATACTGCAATTATCATTAACGACCACAGGAAGAGAAGGGATCCTTTGATTTGTGGCCGAACAGCCTCTTCGTCGCCATGGTAACCAATGTTTTAATTATTCTATTCTGGCTAATACCAGGCGATTTTATTCGGGGGACGCCGTGAGGTCTCGATGGGTCTGTACCCCGTTTAGGAACAGGTCCCCTATCTGTACAGGCTCTTCGGAACGGGTGACATGGTGCTCGGGAGCTCTGGGTTGATGGCACTCCATGGTGGCCTCAGCGTGCCGAAGACCATTTTTCATTTCATTTTTCGCTAATTAATTGGGATTCCGGCGGGGAGGGAAACATGACCCTTGGTGGCCGGAATTTCCCCGATAGTCCGGATTCAAAGCGCTCGGAAATGTCCGGGGGGTGGGGGGGAGGGGGCGGGGGTTTAAATAGTCGTTGGGTTCTTGTGTACTTTAAGTGCGGTGGGGGAGAGCCGAGCCCTCCGCAGACCTTAGTCAACACAGCTGGCTCTGATCAATTTGAGTGTGGACCAATTCATTCGTCCGGCAATTGGGCTAATCTGGAAAAGTCTTTATGTGGTTCACCGAGTTGAAATGTGGGGAGTCATTAGATGACATGTCGTAGTACACAACAGAAAATATTCTCGCTCCACTCAGCTTTTTTTTTTTTCGATTTTTTCCCCTTGTTTTTACTCGTGGAGTTTATGGTGGGGGGGGGAGGGCTGCGGGGAGGAGGGGGGAAGGGTGTTGAGCCGGGACCTGGACGAGGAAAACATGGGGACGTTATGGGTACTCTGTCCACGAATAGGAAGGGGAAATCCTCACCACGATTTTGACTTTGGCCTTTGTCGCATGAAACCTGCCTCCCCTTAGCCCCTCCCCCCATACACAAATGGGGCAGTCATACCAGTTGTTAGGAAGGGCTTGTGTTAAGTAGTGAACCTGGAATTGCTTCTGCTACCGGTGAACATTAGAAATATATGTCATTGTATGCTGTCACGATTATATATATATATATATATATATATATATATATATATATATATATATATATATACACACACACACATATATATCGGTGATGTTAGAAGGACTTACATTTGTCGTAGGACTGAAGGAAGGACATAGACTGACAGGAACGCCCAGCCAAGACCTCATGAGCATCCGATGCGCGCGCGCGCGCACACACACACACGCACAAGATTTCGTTCCATTTGTGTATATGTATGCATTTGCCCTTACATGTGTGTGTGTGTGTGTGTGTGTGTGTGTGTGTGTGTGTGTGTGTGTGTGTGTGTGTGTGTGTGTGTGTGTGTGTATCGAACCCACCCACACCCACACGCACCCCTGACCTTCCACGTAACGTAGAGACGGATGAAGATCGAACATGTCCTTGAGAACAAGAAAAACACGTGAAACTCTATTATCAGAAACACCGGGGAAAAAGTGGCACTGCGTTCGGAAAAAAAAAATAGTGGCAGACTGACAGATCCATTAGAGTCTTCAGCAGCGTAGCGTGTTTTGTTCGGTCCTGTTTTGGAGAAAGCCTGACCGTTCGCTTCGGCTAAGGGGTGGCCATGGACTTGGATGAGCGGAAACCAAAGGCGTCAGCCTCCTTGAGGTGGCGGCACACGAGGTATATCTCGCTAGCATGCTACTTGCTTTTGCTATTTCGTTTTGTGAAAAAACGACTTAGGTTACAATATTCTAGACTTCCGTAATAAGAACATCTCAACAATGTGTCTAACATTCGTATTCTAGGTTTAACATCTCTTTGTTCGTCATTCAGTTTGTCACCGTATGACGCAAAAGTAATTAGATATTTGGAATTTTTTTGGGGGGGAAATCGTAACCAAAGTCGTCGTGTACTGCCACTCTGAACCCCTTCTGTACAATTGGGAGAAGGTGGCTGTATAAAAATCGCCTTGCGTAAACCAGAATGAAGTATGTAAAGGTTGTCATCGCATTGTACACGTAAGGCCCCTCAGGAAGTTTGACGGGGGGGGGAGGGTGCGGATGTGGTGTTGTTGATAGATGTTGTTATGGTGAAAGGCTCATGGTTGTGTTCAGTTGAAGGCGGCCGGGTGGATGGGGTGGGTGGAATTTTTTTTTTTTTTTTTTTTTTTTTTTTTTTTTTTCTTTCTTTTTGAGTGAAGTCAAAACCTCATCATGCCCCGCGTGTGACAACCCCACATTTTCTTCGTCTTCTTCTTTTCTTTCTTTTCTGTCTGACGTCACAATCTGTCAGACAGCCCAGAAGCCCCCCTCCCTCCATCCCTCGCCTCACCCAAACTCTAAATAAATTTAATGTATTCTCAAGTATGAGTCATAACCAAGAAAAATCCATCTTAAATTTCAACCCCACCATGACTTCAAATAAAACTCCCCTATCCACCCACCTACACCCCCACTCCCCCCCCCCCACCCCGTCTCAACTACTCCGAGGAGGCAGACGCTGTGTACACTTGTCACCCCCATGGGACTTTTGTCCCCCAAGGTTCGTGTTTGCAAAGTTGCTTATGATAACAGAGTGTTGGTGTTTCAACTTGCCCGTTTACATTAATGGAGAGAGGAAAAAGAGAGAGAGAGAGAGACACGAGTATTTTAAATGTGACCCCGGACAGAAATGCCCTACAAGTAGTTCTCTTTATTTGAAACTTTGACAAACTCTCCAATATTGAAAATGACAAATTCCGAATATCAGAAAGTTCCCTATTACTCTCCAATATTGAAAATGACAAATTCCGAATATCAGAAAGTTCCCTATTCCAGGTGCAAGTGTCGTTGGTGGGCTAGACTTTACTGCCGTTTCTATACTTGGGCCCTGTTCATACTAGCGGTTTGAACCGCGGCGGTTCAATTACAGTCTAAGTCACTGGAGGCGTTCACCCACAACCGCGCAGTTTTTCCTGGACTGTGTGGTACCGTTGCTGTTTCCGCGCGGTTCAAACCGCTAGTGTGAACAGCGCTTTACGGGCAATCTTACGCCGCTGTCGCGCGTTGTATTGTATTTCGTATGATGGTTCAAGTTGTATACCGCCAAAGACTTTCGGTTGTGATCATTTTCGAAGAGAAAGTTTATTCTAGTATTTAGCAAACACACACACACAGACACACACACACACACACACACACACACACACACACACACACACACACACACACACACACACACATTTTTCGTTCGTAGTTGGTTTGGTTGATTGGGTTAGGGCTTTTGTGTTGCCATGTGCCAAACGATTGGTTTTGTTGTGTCTGTGTGTTTTGCGAGCTTTTGGGGGGAAGAGAGGCAAAGCGTCATTTTGTTGATTGATTGACCGATGGATAGGATGCAATGGCCAAACAAAACAGTTAGAGGCTCAGAATTTGTTCTCTGTTTTCTAGAGATCCACTAAGTGGAATCGCTAAACATCCGCAAACACTTACTAGATTTCAATATGTGGTGCAACTTGTGAAAGTCTCTAGACCTCTAGGGGGGTAACGATCCCTGTGTTAACAGATAATACGATGTAATTGTTCCGAGAATGGCTTGCTTGCAACGATGCAAACTACAAGATTCGTTTGCCTATTTCACATTTGTCTTTGATTAATATTCTAATAGTTTTGGCGTGACATATTGTAGAATTGTGTAGAAAAAAAATCCGGTCGGGTGGTCAGATTTAAATCTCTCTCCATTTTTACACTCACTAGTAAATTTAAACACCCACGAGTCAAATTTACGTAACTTTAAATACCTACAATGCGCGAAATTTAAAGACCTTTTAAATCTGGTGAGTAGCGCCATAGTAAATTTGAATATCAGGATGAGTAAAGATAAATGTAAACATAACTCATAATAAAGGTTATTATAAAGGTTATATAAATTGGTAAGTACTCGCTCTATGTGCATTTTGTATTAATCAGAAACAAGTTGAATTGTAAGGCCTGGGTATATGATGTCACATCGATGAAGAAAATAACTGAAGGCGTACGCTGACAACACCCAATCAGTTAACGAGATTGTGGAGATTTTGCCAGTTAGTCACTTTCTTTGGGTCGAATTTTTGTCCTGGCATTTTTTATGCAAAACGATTGCACTTCTAATTCACTCGCAATAATTATTCAGTATCATTGTAGATCACACACGCACACACACACACACACACACACACACACACACACACACACACACACACACACACACACACACACACACACACACACACATATATGCACACATATTTTTCCCATTTTCATTGCTCCATCTTTTTCCTCCTCTATACCTTATCAACTCCCCTACCTCAACCATCCGCATCTGGGATCAAAGGTGTTAAACGGCATAGCAAGAGCAGATGCGAGTGTAGGGATGGGAGGAGAGGATGTATCTATGTGTGGGTGTATGTGTGCATGTGCGTGCGCGTTACACTAGTAATGTAATCTGTTACTACCATTGCCCTAGGATTGAATGGGAGCTATTTACCATTATTATTCGCTATGTAGATGGTTATTTAACTGTTGAAAGGAAAGTATGAATTTTCCTGAATAGGGTCCATTAGACGTTTCCTCTCAAAATCAAATATTTTCTTCTTACCTTGTAAATAATTTTGGATGCCTCTGGCCAAGCGGGTTAGGGCGTTGTGAGGGTCGAAGTGATGGTTCGAACCCTGCCACAGGCGAGTTGAACCAAATGAAATGATCAAGTCAGGTCTTGTAAACAAAGGCTAATGAAAGTATGGGTAATTTAAAAAATGTTCAATTTTTATTTTAATTTATAAAAGAGATTGCTCCTCAATTTTTTTTTTTCAGATTTGAAATTCCTCCCCCCCCCTCAACCCACTCCCACTCTCCCCCTCCCCCTTCTCCCCCCTCCACGCAATGTGTAAGTTATTTATTTTATTTTATTTTTTATCGTTTTACGAAGTTTTTGAAATCTGGTTGTGCGTGCGGTTGGTCGCTACCATTTACACCCAAAAGGGTAAAGAGGAAAGTGTTTATATATGAAAAGGGGAATGTTGTCCAAAGGAGTGTAGTTGAGTTCAAAAGCTTTGATATTGGCATATGGCAGCTCCAAGAGGTGAATAGCAATGTGTGTGTGCATGTGCGCGTACGGGTGTGTGTGTGTGTGCGTACGTGTGTATGTGTGTTTAAGAACCACTGAGGTCTTCATAGTATGCTGGTGGCGCAATCGTAAGCGAGCTGGTCTCGCTTCTTCAACTTGTGGGTTTGAGTCTTCTCACTTTCACCGATTTCCAGCACATAGGGCAAAGGTGACTGCTTCGGCCGCAGGTACATGCCTTTTGGCTTGTGCTCCTCACATGTTGGGGGTGGGGGCAGGATGTTGCTAATTAAAATGTTTCATCTAGTGTATCGAAGGTATTCCTTTTTTTTTTTTTTTTTGCTAATATCAGTCTCTCTCTCTCTCTCTCTCTCTCTCCCTCTCTCTCTCTCTCTCTCTCTCTCTCTCTCTCTCTCTCTCTCTCTCTCTCTCTCTCCCTCTCCCTCTCCCTCTCCCTCTCCCTCCCCGATCTGTTGCACTTGTCGAAATTTAAGTGTGAAGAAAACCATGCCTGATTTGTGATCATTTTGGGCCCAGTGGGCCACCTCATTTGTGACATACTATGTCGTTGATGTGGAGTGACATTGTGACCTTTCCTTCACGTGGGGCCCTTGGAAAACCTACGGTACACCACCAGATCAAGGCTTGCAGACAACTGGCGTTGTTGTCATGTTTACAGAATATGTCTACAGGGAATGGAGAGTGCCACAGCAGACGTCTTCTTATAATGTGGAAATTTCACGTCGAGTTCCCCACCAAGGACCGTGAGCTTGTGCCCCGGCACTATATCAAGTTAGCTTGGCACATACGAAGAAGTTATCTTCCGGGATTAATCGAGTTCTTCGTGATGTCGTCATAGTAATCAGGTTAGCCGGATTATGAAAGAAGAGAAGTGAAAGCTGGAAGGGACGGGGAATGCGAGGAAAGAGGGAGAGAGACACGCAGAGGAGGAAGAGCACAGGGAAGAGAGGTAAGGATGATGGGGGGGGGTGTCGTGATTAGAGGGGAGGTCGTATTCAATTAGAGGTCACGAGGGGGTGCTGGGGGGGGGCTTAGAATAAGTAATTGGTTGAAAGGAAATTTAATGTGTTTATTCAAATTGGGATTAGTAGAAAGTATTATGCTTGTTGAAGAGGATTGGAAACAGAATTGGGATGTACAGAGGAGAGGTATGTTGTCACTTCTCTCTCTCTCTCTCTCTCTCTCTCTCTCTCTCTCTCTCTCTCTCTCTCTCTCTCCGTAGAGGGTATTGACGGTATCTTTTATTCAGTCAATATATTAATAATTTTAGTGACATTCCTTCTGATCAAATCACCCCCGTATTCTTGTATGATTTAAGGTTAATCTCCATTTAAGAAATACCAAACTTTTCATACGTCTGCAGTTCTATGCTTGTGCTATCTTCCTTAAATGATATCTTTACCATTGTTATGATGCCACATCTTCGATGTAATGTAGTTTCTAAGGATAGAAGCACTGTGTATTGCTGACAAAATATTCTCTCTCTATCAGTCGCTTCCTCTCACTATCTCTCTCTCTCTCTCGCATACACACACACACACACACACGCACACGCTTCCTCTCTCTCCCTCTCCCTCTCTCAATCGCTCTCTCTCTCTCTCTCTCACACACACACAGACACACTCACTCTCTCTCGTTGAGTAATTAGGAAGTATAAAGGACAAGAATGAGGGCAGATGGGAGGAGGGAGATTAATCGTGCTTTCGCGTGACTGAAGGGATAATCGTCTCTTCGCTGCCTCGTCGGCAGACGGCTCCTCTTGTCAGGTGATGACGACAGCAAAAGACGCGGTTCCTCCTACTCTTCTTCCTTCTCTTCCTTCTCCTTCACCTCCTCCACTTCCTTGATAAGGAGCTATTTGCTGCTGACGTACCCCTCTCTTCTCTCTCTCTCTCTCTCTCTGTATGTGTGTGTGTGTGTGTGTGCGCGCGCGCGTAATAATTGTGGCCCCTGGTTCAACATTCCTACATCAGAGACGTCAACAAATTTGTCGTATAAAGTAGGAAAATTATCATATTCAGTCCACAAAGTTTATTTATTTATTTTTCTTTACTGGGTCGTTTGTTTATTGATTGCATTGTGTTTCAGAATAGCATGTGGGTCAGCTGGACTCACAAACACGATCGTTGTCATTGTCGAGCTCGCATAAAGAAGACATGTGCGTTGAGAAAAAGCCTCTTCTTCTTCTTCTTCTTCTTCTTCTTCTTCTTCTTCTTCTTCTTCTTCTTCTTCTTCTTCTTCTTCTTCTTCTTCTTCTTCTTCTTCTTCTTCTTCTTCTTCTTCTTCTTCTTCTTCTTCTTCTTCTTCTTCTTCTTCTTCTTCTTCTTCTTCTTCTTCTTCTTCTTCTTCTTCTTCTTCTTCTTCTTCTTCTTCTTCTTCTTCTTCTTCTTCTTTTCGGTCTTCATCGGCAGCGTCTTCCTCTTCTCCTCCGTGTTCTTCTTCCTCTGCTTTTTCTTCTCCATCTGCTTTATCATATACTTCTTCTGCTTCTTCTTCTTCTTCAGCAGCTACATCTTCCTCAGGTCCTTCTCCTTCATCTTTTGTTTTCATCTATTCCTTTATCTTCTTCAGCTACATCTTCAGCTGTTTATAACAGGTTGAAGTATGTTATCCAATGTTCACCAAGTCGCCCGCTACCGTAGGCGATTACATGTTCAGTGAAAGGAATTGGACTCTAGAAGATTGTTATAAGCGCTTGGAAGATACAAATAAAGTTCAGCCGTGAGGACGTGTGTGCAGAGGAGGAGGAGGAGGAGGAAGAGGAGAAGGAAACAAGTAAAGGACCGGAAGGAGACTAAGGATAGAAAGACTCTGGGCCTGGGTGGCATTTCTTCCTTGCGAAGAGACTTACCCCCTCATCTAAATAAAATCGCTTGGCGGCAGAATATTCATCACAAGACGCGGTGAAGGAGTCCTAAGGAGTGACCCGCAGCTACTGACTCCTCTTTCTTAGGAGTGAGTGCTCTTGTGAAGAAGTAGTTATAGTGTCCATTGTAAGCTGGGGAGTCTTGATTGCCAAGGCTCTTGGGAGGGTCAGGAGGGACCGGGGGGGTGGGGGGGAAGGAGGGAGTGTCACAGACAAAGAGAGAGGAATTTAGCTTTTGATATTGTAATTTTGACGCGCACGCTTTTGTGGCTATTTTACCAGTGGGCCCAGTCGTTTATTTGTTTATTTACGTCTTTATTTATTTGTTAATTTATTTATTCTAAGTATAGTGGTTGAGGGTGATTGTATGTGCGTGTAATGTGTAAGGTGAAATTTTTTGGGACATTCAGAAAAAAGTAAATATATATGTCATTCCTGCTGACTGGACGCCAAAATAGGATAAGCGTGGGAGAAGGAAGCCAGACTAAAGGTGGAGGGACGAGATAAGGAAGTGTCCTGGAGTGACGTGACAAAGGTTGACCCAATCGCGTGAGTCACAGGAAAGGTTAGGATAGGAGAGAATATAAACAAAGGCTTACAAACAAAGGAGGAGCATGCCGACAAGAGACCTTTTGGTCCATAACTAGGATGCAAAAAGATATTTAATAATGATATATATATATAATAGATAATGATAAATAAATAGGTAAATTTAAACAATAAACAGGTAAATAGTAAATAATAAATTGACATAATAAATCATAACAGAGCAAATAATAATAAACAGACATATAATAACAAACAAGTAAATAAATATAAAATAAATGGTAGGCATTACAGCATCTTGCCTCGATGTTTATCTAAGCGAATCTTAAAGCGTCCAACTGAACTACATCGCACTACCTCTGCAGGAAGTTTATTCCATTCATTAACTACACGGTTGGCGAAGTTGTTTCTACTCACTTCCAAATTAAATCTATTTCCTGCCAGTTTGAGACCATTATTTCTTGTGTGCCATTTATTTTATTCATTATTATTATTATTATTATTATTATTATTATTATTATTATTATTATTATTATTATTATTATCATTTAAAATTCCCTGTTAGAGCTTCTTGTTCATTCTTTCGTTTGATTCCTTGGGGCTGTTATGTGGTGTGGATGTAAACTAGATATGTTAGTTTACGGTCGTCACAGCGGGTGTCGGCAGACGTTCCATGGAGAAAATGTCCACAAGGATAGAAGCGATGGTAAACTACAAACAACAACAACAACAACAACAACTGTGGAATAAGTGTAGCTTTCACTTTTGCTGAGCTGCACTGTAGCAGCTTGAGAAACAAAAGAAAATCGCTGAGTGTACCTTTTAGTGTTGCACTATTGCACTGTAGCAGTATGAGAAACAATAAAAAGTGCTGATTATTCCTTTCAGTATTACATAGTTGCAGAGTAGCAGTTTGAGAAACTAGGAAAAAAATTGCTGAGTATATATCTTTCAGTGTTGCACTGTAGCAGTTTCAGAAACAAAGAATAAAGCTGAGTATACCTTTCAATGTTGCACTGAAGCTGTTTCAGAAGAAGGAAAAGATTGAACGACTTTCAGAAACGTTGCAAATTTGATTTGCGCCAAAGCGCTTCATTGTTGTGGTCGGCGGCTGGAGAGTCTCGGAAACTGCCTGCAAGTGCGCTCGCTCCCCACCACCCCGTGCAATTATTACCTAGCAGTTATTTTGGCTTTAACCTCCACTACCACGTACCACACACCTCACCCCCACAACCCACAACCCGCACCCCACATCCCTCACCCCTCACCCCCCACATATATCTCTGTTCTTCTACAGACCCTACCGGACTAATATTTACATTCGTCCACGTATTCATTCTTTTGTTTGTGCATTTACTCTGGTTTGTTGAGATACCTGCGGTTACATTTTGCATCGTTGCGATGGTGGCGAGATCGGAAGCGTGAGGGTCTCGTATCTCCTTAGTCTTGGGTTCGATTCCCATCAGTCATTGTTACCTGTCCCGACAGTCCCTAAAGCGCACAGGCCAAAGGTAACGGCATTGGCCGCAGCTACTAAGCGCCTCCTGGCGTAGGCTCCTCACCACCCAACTTAATTAACCCCGGGGGAGCCGGGTATGTTTTGCCGACGGAAGTAGACGCCAAAAGACCCAATGGCACATTCACATCTACTTCCGCATACTTCTCCTCGACTTTCACATCCGGACCCACCATATCCGCATACCTCACCCCCCACCCCAAAGTTCGTTTCACATCCTCCTCCCACTTTTTCTTTTTCTTCCAATCCCCCCCCCCCACCTTCGACGTCTCCTTTAGCGTCTCTTAGGCTCCCGTGTCACGTACGGTGACCTGTTCCTGATTCGAAAGGAACCTTTGTGTGATCGAACTCGGCCGGAGACCTCGCCGAAGACCCACGAGAACCTTCCTTGAGGTCGTAAACCAATCACCGCTCTTTGTCGACCCGTTTAACCCTTGGAGTCTTAAAACTCCGGGAGGGGGAAGGTCCTTGATCCTTCGGCAGGATCTTTATTCCTGCGACAGCGCGGGATGGTGCCCTTGTGATGAGATTATCCTAAGTTGTTGCTGGTAAGGTCTTCCGCAGTTGGTGGCCTGCCCATTCCTGTAGCAAGAACCTGAGGTCTGAAGAGCCTCGGGACCTGAAGAAGGAGTAATGATCTTAGGCGAATGCGAGGTCGTGACTTTTACTACGTCATCCGTACGATCAGTTTCTTAAAACTACCTCGTGCCACTGCAGGAGATGATGAGAGGGTCGTGAGGATGGGGGGGGGGTGATTGTAAGGAAGGGTTGAAGTGTTATCACACTGGCTTTTCTCTCTCTCTCTCTCTCTCTCTCTCTCTCTCTCTCTCTCTCTCTCTCTCTCTCTCGCTCTCTCTCTCCTCTCGCTCTCTCTCTCCTCTCTCTCTCTCTCTCTCTCTCTTTCTCTCTCTCTCTCCGCAGCTTTCGGGAAGGAATCTGATATGCTGGAGGACAATATTTTTCCCCCAGTTTATGAAATTAGATTTTTTGTATTATTATTATTATTATTATTATTATTATTATTATTATTATGATAATAATAATAATATGATAATAATAATAATAATAATAATAATAAAAAACAAAATAGTTTGCCATGATGACTTTACGGCGGACAAAGTTCTGGAGGTGGGCGGTACGGCCGATTGATTGGAGGTTGGAGGGAAAATATCTCAGTGTGATAACGCCTTAAGGGAGATGAAAGGTGAAACGGGAAGGAGGGGGAGAGGGATGTTAATTGTTGACACTGACCTACCGATGTCCATTAGAACTTCTCCCTCGGACTTCTTGTCCTTTCGCTCCTGAGGACAAAGGTTACAAAGGGCAAATGTGACCCTTATATATATATATATATATATATATATATATATATATATATATATATTATATATATATATATATATACACACACACACACACACACACACACACACACACACACACACACACACACACACACACGCAGCCCCGGTCTTGAATCCTCTCCTAAACGTGTTTAACTAATCCGGATTTCGGGAGATTCAGAAAGGACACAATGACTGTTTTGGTGATGATCATTGGACCGTGATTAGGGAACAGCATGTTGTCGTGTATGTTTCTAACCAAGCGAGTTAGTTCTTCCTGGTGTGTGTGTGGGTGTGCGCGACTCGAACCCGGGACATGCATACACAACTTATTTCTATGTGTGTTGCATGTATTTGGCAGCTGTATACAAACCTCTCTCACCGGTACAAGTCACCATTAGAGGCGGGAAACTCCCGTACCGGATGTACCGGGGGGGGGAGGGTGACGCTAACATCATAAACTGTGGAGCGTTGGTCCCGACCTCGCTCCTCAGAGCGCTGGCCTGGGTTCGGGTCCGGCAGCTGCCGGGGATCTTCTGTTACCCAAGAAGTCTGAATACTTCTTTGGGTAAAGATGACGTCTAGTTTCTCGGAGATGTTATATATATATATATATATATATATATATATATATATATATATATATATATATATATATATATATATATATATATATTTTTTTTTTTTTTTTTTTTTTTTTTTTTTCTCGTCCTTTCTTCCTTAATTTGACTTCGTCTTCTCTTCTTCGTCCTCTTCTTTTTCTTCCCCTTTTTCTTTTTTATTCCCCTGTTCTTTTTCTTCATCCTCTTTTCCTGTCATCGTCGTCATTTCTTCTTCGTGTCCGTAGTTTAGGGGTTAGTGGCTACTTTCTTATATAAACGTTGTTACACTATTTATAGAATAGTGTCATCGCCTAGTAGATTTTATTCTGGCTAATGCAAAACTATTTTATTATGCCAATGATTGACCCCTGGACGGAAGGAGCTGGAACCGACAATTCTACCTTCAATTTGCTTCCATCAATCCAGTCTACTCGTCGACTAACTCATAGAGTTTTGTCAGGTCACTTGAGGTCATCATAAGCATCCCACAAATGAACCCGAGAGAAATAAAGCCCCTTCTCCTCCTCCTCCTCCTCCTCCTCCTCACTCTCCTTCTCCCACCGTCTTTTTCTCGGATTTGAGGAAAAGAGCATCAGACGATCTGGTCGTTTTGCATACTCAAGTGGGGATGAGAAACTTAAGAATTAGTGCCTTGCTAAGTTTTACCTTTGAAGGGTTTAAACCTGTCCAAGAATGTGGCCCTGCATGAGGATCGGAAACTTGTAATAACTTTAAGTGGAGTTGGAATCCACCGGTGCGCGGAGAGGGAGGGGGGGGGAGGGAGAGTAGGGAGGAGTAGGAGGGGGAGGGGGTTGTCATTAGTAAGTAACGTGATAAGCTGTAGATAACTTACCCCGCCTCTCTTCCTGACGTGTGGGTGAGGAGGGGGAGGGGGAGGGGGAGATCGAAGTGATTGTACGTGAACGCTCACTTCTGCATATTTATGTTTCGCTATTGCTTGTGCTTGTTTGTTTAGCCTTTGGAGTTGTGTGTTCGGTGACCTTTTGATCTTGTAGGCTTCTGGGTGAGAGGTTTAGCTTATGTCTGTGTGCAAGGTGCAATGTTATATTGCAAAAAGTGCTGTATTTATGTGCGTCTATTTTTTATGTACATTGTTAAATTCTATATCTGTCTTGGGAATTGAGTATATAATCTCAGGTGGTAACAAAGATATATAGATTTGTCCAAATTTGTATATGAACAAACACACCAAGTCTTTTTGACGGACGCTTTTTCAAATTTTGTGAACAAAAATCGTTTCGATGCCAGTCCTTGCAAAAAAAAAAAAAAGATAAAAAAAAGATAAATAAAAATCCTCTAAGTTGTACACCAGGACATGTGCTGTGCTGAGCGCTATAACTACCGGGCCAACACGCCTCCCTGATTAACCTTGAATATATTAGGTGTCAGTCATATCATCGTAGCCAGAAGCCTGATAAATTCTCGATCTTTTTGACATTGATGTGAAGCTTTAGTTGGTGACGCAAACAGGTAAGCTACCTCAAGAACAGCTGACAGTCAGCAAGGGGGCTGAGTCGCCTTCCGGGGGCTGACAGTTCGTTCGAGGCGACTGAGTGATGATGAGAAACTGATGACTGACGGAGGGTGGCTGATGATCAGTCAAGGGACTGGGCGTGATGGTTAGACAAATCCGCTGGTGAGCTCTTGGTATGTGTTTTCTTACGTCATCACTTCTCCTGCATGATGCCTTGTTGAGACAAAACACACCGACACACACAATGAATCCAATAGTATCCTACCACATGCATACACTATTTTTGTATGTGTAATATTTTGTTTCTTTACTTCTTCATCACCTACTCCTTCTCCACCTCGTCCTGCTCCTCCTCCTCCTCTTCCTCCTCCTGTTCTTCCTCTGGTTTCTCAAAGTCAGACTCCTGTGGCTCTTTTTCTCATCGTTTCGTCTCAAGTTTACCACTCACCTTGATCGCCTTTCCTCTCTCACCCTTCCTCGCTTTCCCTCCC
This sequence comes from Oratosquilla oratoria, assembly GCF_046742065.1. Lineage (NCBI taxonomy): Eukaryota > Metazoa > Arthropoda > Malacostraca > Stomatopoda > Squillidae > Oratosquilla > Oratosquilla oratoria. The sequence continues at coordinate 44,787,656 of NC_134805.1, read as the reverse complement.
TCCTTTTCCTCCTCTTTTTATCCTCTGGTCACTCTCCTCTCCTTCCTACATCCTATTGGTCCTGATGCGTCCTTCCCCCCCCCCCCACCCTTTCATCTCTTCAGTCGACATCGATGGTCAAGTCTTGTCTCCGTGGTTTTCTTCTCCGTTAGTTAGGTCGCTCATTGGCACCGGGGACTCATCAGTGTCACCATCAATGTCTTCTCCTTCTCCTCCTTCTCCTCAATCTTCTTCTTTTCTTCCTTCTTATTTTTCTACTTTTTTTTCTTCTTTTTCTTTTTGTTTTCTTCTTTCTTCCCCTTGTTCTTCTTTTGCTTAGTGTTCTACTTTTTTTCCTTTTGTTCTCATGCCCCCCTCTCTCTCTCATTCTCTCTCTCTCTCTCTCTCTCTCTCTCTCTCTCTCTCTCTCTCTCTCTCTATTATCCTTCATCTTCTCCTCCTCCTAATTATTATTATTCTTGCTTAATTTTCTAGTTTTTTCTTCTTTTTCCCTTTCTTCCTTCTTCTTCCTCACCTTCGTCTTATCCTTCATCTTCTCCTCCTTCTACTTCTTGCTCTCCTCCTTTTCCCCATTCTTCTTTTTCTACTTATTTTTATACTTTTTTCTTCACTTTTTCCTTTTGTTCTCTTCCATCTCCATCTTCCCTTTCGTCATATCCTTCATCTTTTTGTCTTCTTCGTCTTCTTCTTCTTCATAGTCTGTTTCTCCTTTTTCTGGTTCTTCCTCTTTATTATTTGCTTCTTTTTCTGGTTCTTCTTCTTCCTCTTCTTTGTCCTCTTCTTTTTCTTCTTCATCTATTTCCTTGCCATTTCTCATCACCTGTACATCCTCATTCATTTACTTCTCTTCATTCCTCCCCGTTTCCTTCTTTCCTCTCTTCTCTTCTTCCTCCATCTTTGCTTCGTCATACTCCTTCCTCTTCCTCTTCTTTCTTTCCTCCTTCCTCCTCCCTTTCCTGTTCTTCCTTTTTTCCCTCTTCTTCCTAATTTTTTCTAACCTCCTCCTCCTCCTCCTCCTCCTGCGCCCTCTTCAGATACATTCGTCTCAACTTCAGTGTCGTCTTCTGTCTTGATACACAGTGTCGCTTTGCCGCACCATAACTTTTCTCATGCCATCCCACTCTCTCTCTCTCCCTCTCTCTCTCTCTCTCTCTCTCTCTCTCTCTCTCTCTCTCTCTCTCCCTCTCACCTCTCTCTCTCTTTCTCTTTCTCTCTTTCTTTCCTCGACGTCCTCTTCCTCTTTCTCGTTCTCGTTCTCCTTTGCCATCGCCTCTTCCTCCTACTCCTCCGCCTCATCCTTCCCCTTTCCTCCCCTCCCCCTTCTCTTCCTCTGACCCTTTCTTCACCTCCTACTCCTCTTCTTCTGACCCCTACTCCATCGCCTCCTCCTCCTCATCTTCCTCCCCTTCTGCAGCTCCTCTTCTTCCTCCTCTTCCTTTTCCATCTTCTACCCCCCCCCCAACGTTGCTCTCCGTCCACTCTTGGTTACATTTTACCTTTCTCTCCCTCCCCCCTCCTGCCTCGACACCAACTGTTCTGTCCCTCCCTTTTCACCCCCTCTTCTTGTTCTTGTACCTCTTCCTCCTCCTCCTCCTCCTCCTCCTCCTCCTCCTCCTCGTGTAACATTCCCCTTGTAGCTGGTAGTTAAAAATTCTTTTGATCTTTTGTTTCCCGCTCAACATCATTATCTTTTAATTCTCTTTGCCAAGTCTCCTTTTCCTCCTCTTCCTCCTCCTCCTCTTCTTCCTCCTATTCCTCCTCTTCCGCTGCCTCCTCCTCCTCCTCCTCATCCATCTTTTAGCTCTTTTGTGGGTCTTTTTCTTTGTCTATTTTTTCTGTGATTTATTATTATTATTATTATCATTATCATTATTGTTATATATTTTTATTCTACTTTCTCTACTTTTGTTTTTGCATAACCGAGTCTCTTCTCATTCTCCACATTCTACTCTTCTGACTCCTCTTCCTACTCCTTTCTCTCTTTTTGTTCCTCCACTTCTGCTTCGTCCTCTTTTTCTCCCTCTTCTTCCTCTCTTTGCTCGGCTTTTTCCTCCTCCTCCTCCTCTTCCTCCTCCTCCATGTCTTGGTTTTCTTACTCCACCAGCCTCCTCTTCAGCGACTTCTTTCTACAACCACCGTCCACTAGGAGATAAGTTTAGCAACACAAGAAGAAGAATCCCCCCCCTCTCTCTCTCTCTCTCTCTCTCTCTCTCTCTCTCTCTCTCTCTCTCTCTCTCTCTCTCTCTCTCTCTCTCTCTCTCTCTCTCTCTCTCTCTCTCTCTCTCTCTCTCTCACTCGAGATCTCGGAAACAATCACAACATGTCTGGGGTGGAGGGCATGAACTCGGGAACGCGATCTGTTTCCCCCCTTCCTGTCGCTTCTCTCCCCTTGTCGTCTCTCCTCTCATTTCTGTCTCCCTTTCTCCCCCCTTTTCCCCCCCTGACCTCCCCCAACGCTTTTCCACTGTTGGACATTTGGTTTTGCCTGATATGCTTTCGTTTTTCCATTGTTACTATTGTTATTATTGTTGTAATGGTACCACTTTTTTTTTTTTTTTTTTTTTTTTTGCGGGGGGTGGGTGGGCGGACAGGAAATTGATGCGGGGTATCTATGTCATCTTCCCTCGTCTTCTACTCTGTTCCCCCCCCCCACTCCTCCTCGTTGTTGCGCTTTCCTCGTTCCTTTTAGTCTCGCCGCTTTCCTTGAGAAACCTTCCAACTTTCTGCCATGCCTCTTAATTGCACGAGTTTTATTAATTTCTTCTTCCTCCTCCTCCTCCTCCTCCTCCACATCCTCCCCCTCCATCAGCTCCTCCACCTCATCCTCTTCTTCCTCTTCTTCGTCTTCCTTCTCCTTTATTTTTTCCTCTCCTCCTCATCTTCCTCTTCCTTATGCGGTGATGCAGGAGGAAGCATATCTATATCTCTATTTCTCCCCCGGAGGACTGGAGCCATTCTTTGATAAATAGTAGGGAACCTCTTCAGCACCTGGTTTTATTTTTAGAATTGATCATGACCGTCGCCAGGTGATTTTTATTAATTTATGTAGCAACCCCTTGATGGCAAGGAGGTTACAATCAGTGATCATTAACACCATCCGTATTAGGGGGGCACTATCTCTTGTTTAGGACGCCCTAATTGGCCTTCATGTAACTCAAACAGTGCCTGACTTGGCCGCAAAATGAGGGGGTCAACAGGCCAAAGTGGTGGAATTGTGTGGCCCATGCTTTTTGTCCTATGGTTCATTAATTAAGAATGATGACGTCATGTCGGTTTGTCCGAAGAAGGGCGAAGAGCTCAATTGGTTTGCAGGTGGTGGAGTGTCTTGGAATTGAGCAGGACTAGGTGTCTGCCCCCCCCCCCCCTCTCTCTCTCTCTCTCTCTCTCTCTCTCTCTCTCTCTCTCTCTCTCTCTCTCTCTCTCTCTCTCTCTCTCTCTCTCTCTCTCTCTCTCTCTCTCTCTCTCTCTCTCTCTCTCTCAAACACAAACAAAAGTTGACAATAGGCACAGCTTTTGTATGCTCTTACGTTTAATACATCATGATACATTGTAGCCATGCGCGTTTCAAGTGAATTATGCCTTTGCAATTATTCAGGCAAGTTTTTAACGAGGAGGTCGGTTGCGCAAGACTTCAGCAGTTTTAGCGGAGTTGGCCTGAAGTCTGAACAAGGTTCTCGTAACAGGAAAAGAGACTTTATTTGAAGATTATATATATATATATGTGTGTGTGTATGTGTATATATATATATATATATATATATGTGTGTGTGTATGTGTATATATATATATATATATATATATGTGTATATATATATGTATATATATATGTGTGTATATATATATATATATATATATATATATATATATATATATGTATATATATATATATATATAGAGAGAGAGAGCATATTAAAAAACGAGACCCTGTCAGGCTGAGGACTCGAACCTAGCCGTTACATAACAAATGGACAATGGCTTAACTAACTCAGCCATCAAGAGGGATATAGAATATGCATAATTTCTTATATGTATGCTCGAATTACGTACTCACGAACTACGTTACTCCTGTTAGTTTTGATCGTGTTTGCAAGGAATTAGAATGGAAATAAGTTGATGTGGTTGATAAGATGAATAAATAAGTACTCGGGACCATTCAGTACCTGTTTATATATATATATATATATATATATATATATATATATATATATATATATATATATATATATATATAATATGTACATATATACGCTTCTGTAACGGAAATGACATTAAAGCGTCACTTGGTGAGAGTTTCTTCCGTAGTAACTTTTTATTTATGTAATTGTATATTATCATGCATTTATGCTGTTAAATTGTTTATTCTTATGTGTTCATGTTATTGTTTTATTATTATCATTATTATTAAGTGTTGGTCGTGCAATATTTCGATTGACACTGCATATTTTCTCCCTCTTCTTTTTTTTTTTTTTCTCAAAATTACGGCTTGTCATTTCCAGCTTATGATATATATTTTTATTTTTTTATTTATGTATTTATTTATTATTATTTATTTATCTATTTATTTATTTATTTTTTTTTTTCTCAGAAATTTTCTAACTAATATTTGCTTCTGCCTTGTCTGACCTTCTGTTCCTTTGGAAGTATTTGATTGTCTCACTTCCGTTATTCATCCCGTCTCACACGTTCCCTTCCCTTTCTCACGCTATATACTCGCACCCTATTCGTGAGATATTCTTCTCACTGATTTCATTATTCCTTCCTTCCTCTCTTCTTCTCTTCCTTCCCTCGTTTATTCCTCGCTTCCTTCGCATGTTACCAAGATATTCTCTCCCTTTCTGTCTTCGTCTTCTTCCACCCCTCTCTCTCTCTCTCTCTCTCTCTCTCTCTCTCTCTCTCTCTCTCTCTCTCTCTCTCTCTCGCTCTCTCTCTCTCTCTCTCTCCTTTTTCATCATCTTCATCTTGTCTTATACCTTCTCATCTTCCCTCAGGGCCCGCATTTTTTTTCTTTTCTTTGCGCTTTCTTCCTTTCCTCGATACTTATTAAGTATGTCTTAATTTCTTTGTTTAATTAATCTTTTAATTCTTACCTGGCTGTCTTGGCGTTATTAGTGAGAAGAGAGTGGAATCTGGAGGACAAAGAGAGGAGGCTGAGAATTTGTGTGATGCAAACAAAGAGAATGTTAAAGAGGAAGGCTTCAGGTTTTGGTCCGTCCAGAGAGAGAGAGGGGGGGGGGCTCTCTCTTTTTTTCCACTCCCCACATTTTTTCTTTTCCTTTTTTTTTTTCCAATTTGGTTTCGGGTATGGATGAAAAGGTCTTTTTATTCTGATTTTTTTTTCTTTTTTTTTTAACTGTCCTTGTTTTGACTGTCTTATTTCTCGTTATTGATACGAATTTTTTCTTTTTCTTCGTTTCTCTCTTTTACTTTTGTCTTCTTTCTTTGCCTTTTCCCTGCATTCTTTTTATTTCTCTTCCTTCGTCGTTACTCTTTGCAAGGGGATGGTGGTGCTGGAAAAGAAGAAAACAAAAAAAGTTTGTTTGATCTAAAAGATTCTGTTTTAGGTCGAAAAGAGAAGCCAAAAGGACAACATGGTAAGCGTAAATTGTCGAATGTGTGTTATCTGTGTGCGAACAAGGCTGGCACTGTTGTTGCTCTCTCTCTCTCTCTCTCTCTCTCTCTCTCTCTCTCTCTCTCTCTCTCTCCCTGTTTCTCTCTGGTGTGTATGCATATATATATATATATATATATATATATATGTATACATATATATATATATATACACGGATTTTTTATAACCCAGTGTTTAATTTCTTTTACATTAATTTTTCCTCTTTTATTTTATTATTTTTATTAGTTCATTATTTAAGAGAATAAAAAGGCTACAAGATGACGAAAACAATATTCCCGTAGAGATCCGTTCCGTCAAGAAAATAACTAAAAATAATCCGTTCTAAAATCATTTGACGCCCAGTACACAGTACCAGAGTATGAATAACAAAAACCAATGCGGTTCAATACCTTTACACAAGTAACAATCGGTTTCAGTTCTTCTCTATGAATGACACAGGTTCGGATTCCATTCCCAGGTGCTTCTGGTGACTGCCACTTGCCCTGGCTATGCGAACGCGTAGGACAGAATCATTCCTGTTCCCATTCGGTTTGTCAACATTAAAGGTTTTGTGTTCCCTTTGCAACTAACGACATTACATCTTGTCACGATGTTGCAGTCGTTGAGTATTCCTCTACAGCGATTGTTCCTAAACTTTTTTTTCCAGCTTATTACTCATTTTAACATGCCACATGTTACCCCCTTTCACAAAATGTTGTCAACATTGGTATATATGGCTAAATTAAAACAGTAGATATGTTTCCGTTTATGTGTTGTATTTGAACATCGGTAAACTCTAATGCCTGTTGCCAAAGGTGTAAAGAAAATCAGTAAGATGGATGGAGTTGCATGTTTAGGTTAGTTGAGAAGTTCTTGGCCTCTTGATTTTTTTTTTATTATTATCATTATTGTTGTTATTATTATTATTATTTATTTATTTATTTATTTATTTATTTATTTTTTTATTTTTTTTTTTTTTTTTTTTTTTCACCTCTCTGTTACCTCCGAATTTTTTTTAAATACCACCAGGGGGTAATTTACCCCCACTTACCGTCAACTTCCCTTTCACTACCTCCCACTCTCTTTTTTAGAAGTGAATCGTTGATGGACGAAAAAAAGGAGAGAAACATAAAAAAAGACGAACCAAAAATGAAAGAGACGGACTAAACAAAGAAAGTTAAAAAAAGACGAATTACATGTAAAAGGACGTATTTTAGACGGACTGAACACAAAAAAAAAGACAAAAAAGACAGACCAAACCAAAAAGACAAAAAAGACAGACTTAACAAAATAAATATTTTAGAAAAAAGACGGACTAAAAAAAAAAACACTAAAAAGAAAATTGTGTTCAGCGTTTCGACTTGTGACAGACCTTTGTGTCTTTGTAAAACTCGAAACTCGTCCTTTGTAGGGTAAGCATAACAAAGGAACACCATGCACTGGCTGCAACAGGGCCCCTCGGTAAGCTCTCTGACTCTGTTCATGATGAAGAAATGGTCCTCTCAACGGGACCGGAAGTGGCTGGAAATGGGCGAGTGTATGGCACCCTTGACGTCATCGATGTAGATGAATGACGTCATAATTGCGTCATACACATCTGGTCTCTACAAGGGAGGGTGGAGTGAGCTGTACACCCGTTCCCACCTTTTCTGTTTGTGTGTGTGTGTGTGTGTGTGTGTGTGTGTGTGTGTGTGTGTGTGTGAGAGAGAGAGAGAGAGAGAGAGAGAGAGAGGGAGAGAATTGTTGTCCTAAGGAGATATTTCAAATTTATATTTATTTTTTATTTATGGTACACACCCCGTATGGTGTATGGACAGAATTATTTATGCACCCAATGTTTTATGGACTTAAGTGATATCCTTACGGACCAGAGGCACGCAGTATTTTAGTGATATCCTTACGGACCAGAGGCACGCAGTATTTTTTTTTATGATTGGAGACTTGTCTCCATTCAATTATGATAACAATAATAATAATAAAATGCTTATTACATTCTGATATCAACCATTCTTCCTTTTGCTATTTTCTATAAATCTCATTGGTACCTTCTCTTTGATGCCGCGGTGTCCCCAAGCGTTGATTATTATCATTGGTTAACACTGAGGATAAACATAGCACACGTTATTGTGTACCTTGACCATAGTATCGTGTGTTCGATTTTTTTTTTTTTCTTTCCTTTTCTTTTTTCTTTATGGGCTCCCGCTTTGCTGAATACCCGATTCGCCTGTGAATCTTTCCCAGGTTTCTAATCCGTCGTATCACCGGGATGTTGGTATGGTATGGTATGGTATGGTATGGTATAGGCAGTTCCTAAGTTATGCGGTATCTAGGAACCAAGATACCGGTATCGTGCGTTTTTTTTTTTTTTTTTTTTTTTTTTTTGGGGGGGGGAATTAATTTCTGGATGTAAAAATAAATAGATAAATCAATTTGCATCCGACTCTTGTCACTTCAAGCAAACCGCATAATTCAAATAGAATTTATTATTTCATCAAGCGCGTTAAGCCAAATTGGCATAATACAACCTGGCGCAAATTAAGAACTAACTGTACCCGAATACATTACGTTCTCTGAAGCCCTCTGAGCTGAATAGAATCGCCTGAGAGAATAAAATAAAAATGGAATATCTCACTGGCTAATGTTTTCCAAGTGGCTCTCAAGTCTTGAAGCTACTCTTGAAGACCTCAAGAGATCTTGTGTGGAAGACTTCGATCTTGGGGAAAAGAAACTGAAGAAAGACACTGGAAATAAGAATTATTGGAGCATATGGATGGCTTAATTGAATTTGTGAATCATACATGCCTCTTACTCATACAGTACATGTGACCCTCCAGCTTATTAGCTCACAGGGATCTGCAACTCATAATTGTGAGTCATGTAATGAAAGGAATGACGTTGTATGGCAGATGATAAACCATTCGTGTCTGGCGCCGTGACACCAGAAATGACAGAATTAGACAGAGATAAGAGACTAGCCTCCATTTTTTTCTGTGGTGGGGTGGGGGGGTTGTCTGTGAATCATCCTTAGTAGACAGAGAGCAATGGCGAGATGGTAGACGGGAGTAACGCTTCGGCGTGTGGAGACAGGAGACAAAGCTTATGTCTTACTGACTGGACGCCAAGAGGGAAGCCAGAGAGAATTTGAAATGAGGAGATAGAGAAGTTTGCTGGAGTAACGCGACAAAGGTTGGCAGAGTCGTGCCACTCGTGCAAGTGGTTGGGGGAGGCCTTTGTAGATGTGAAATTCATCTGGTTTGATTTGGCGGTTAATTAACGATTCATTTACGGACCACCAGTGGTCCGCGGCCCAATTTTAGTCCATGGCACATTTGGTCCGCGGGGACCTGTTCCAGAGGAAGGACAAATAATTTTGGTGAACATGGAAGATTACACTGGAAGAGGCCTTGAGCATGCGCAAGGATACACAGTGGTTGTATACTTTGATGGCACTTCTTTCCTCCTCCTCCTCCTCCTCCTCCTCCTCCTCCTCCTCCTCCTCTTCCTCCTCCTCCTCCTCCTCCTCTACCATCCAACGTCATCGATTGTTCAACTGTCAAGATATTAAAAAAAAACGTCTTGACATTTACTTAGCTACTAATTCATAACTAGAATAAACATTGATCCAATATAGTTAAAAAAGTTGATTAGAGTATTAAATTTAGTTATGTACCGAAACAACCATGTAAGGACCAGTAGGCCTGTTGTTGTTCGTTTGTGGATGTAACTCCTTCTCCTCCTCCTCCTCCTCCTCCTCCTCCTCTTCCTCTTCCTCGTTTTCTACTTTCCTCTTTGTCACTTTGACATCTTCCTCTTTCCCTCCACATATTTTCCCTGAAAGGCTCCTGACCCAAACCTAGCCCCCACCGCCTCCCCTCCTCCGCTTAACCCTTCACCACCGTTCTGGTCCATAACTGTGTTAGGGAACGATTACTCTCCACCATTATTGTCGGCATTTCTCGTGTCAGCGCCCTCTTTCCTTTAGTGCAGATGACCGTCTAATGTCCACCGCCTGTCATCTCCACAAGATTACCCAAACACCCCCGACAAGGTCCTTTCCCTCACCCTTGTCTGGAAGAGGTCTCTTAATGGAGGGCGTCACCCGCCTTCCCCCGCAGGACAGGCCCTTGCATGGTCTGACCTTTACAAAGGTCTTCCCCCTTCAGGAGCCTTTGTCCTTTTTTTCTTCCCGTTCTTCTCCCTCCACTTCTTCAACGGAAGGTTCCTCCTTCCCTTCCTTAACTCTTTCATCTTCCTCCCCCTCCTCCTCCTCCTCCTCCTCTTTCTCCTCCTACCCCTTCAGAGGTGTTTTATCTGTAGTCAATCCTTACAACTAACATGCACCGACTCTACAACATCAAGTTGTAATTATTTCTTTGTAATCCGGGTGCAAAGGTGAAGGAGTTCCCACGGGAGTAAGCTCACCCAATTGTGTCTCTCGATTGTAAGGGGTTGAAGCTCCCCACATATTACCCTCAATTTCAGTGAAAAGGAAAAAGAAAAGACAAGAGGTTCCTGTGTCATGGGAAGAGAGAAAAAAAATCCATGTCAGTCAGCAAGCAGCCTTTGGTAGCTTAGAGGGTGTGGGTGGGTGAGGGGAGGGTGGAAATGGTCCAGCTATTATGTTTACTCTTGCTGTCTTCCTTAAAAAATGGGGGAGGGGGCAGGTATGTGTGTGTATGTATGTTTGTCTATTTTTTACAGAACAACCGTCGTGCGTTGGGCCCGAACTGGGCCAGTAAACGGTCCAACGAATTATTCTATTGACCGAATACGACCGTTAACCGACAATGCCCCCAGCATCTGGGTTTGGACCTGTAAATATTGACCGCAATTGTGCCATTGCTACTCGTGTCATGCAACCGTGCCATCCAAGTGGCCTTGGAGGACGAAAGGGGCTCTTGACATCCACAGGGAGAGAATTTGTACTAGTAGTCTTCTTCATGTAGTCTTTTGGGGCTACTGGGGTTTTACATGCCAAAGTCGGGGCAAGGGAAATAGGGGTTCTTTGTGAAGCCTTTGTTTTCGTATTACATGAATTCTGCAGAGGTCTTTAGGTTTGTGGTCACCGGAAGGGTCCCCTCGGTGAGTTGAGGCTGAGGGAGTTCTACCCAGAACGGCCCTACTCTTTAACGTGTGTGGTACAAGCACCTCCCCTGCTTCAAATAACCTCCTTTTAATTGCACCGTTGCCCCAACAAGGTTGCGTGCTTATGGGAGCTTGTTGGTGTGGAGAGGGGAGAGGAAGGAGGAGTAGGAAGGGGTAAAGAACTGGTGTCCGTTTTTTACAACAGGTACGTCCCCCGTCTCTGATGTATTTTAGTCTCTCTTGCTCTCCTCTCCCATCCGTCCCTCACATCCTCTCGTTTTTCACTGCCCCCCGTACCTTTCTTTTTTTTTCGTACATGTCTGTCTTCGCATCCATGTACGTCTTTCATCATGTTTTCATTCACATTTATCTGCATTGTTTGTTATTCTTTTCTTCGCCCATTTGATCGTCTCGCTCCCCTCTTTCCATTCCGTTTCCCCCTCCCCGCTCCTCCCTCGCTCCTCTCATCTTTTCCCTTCAAATTTGCACCCGTCCATCTCATCATGGACACCTGAACGAAAACACGTCAGAGAAAGTACCCATAGAAATTCATGTGAAACAATACGGCACGACGGATGAAATATTTTGAGAAATGTTAGAGGGGTCTTGACCGACATATTGTTCAGTTTTGAATTATCGTACCTATTCGTAAAGATATTTTATGGCCGTGTGTGCTAAAACCTTCTCTCCTTTTATCAGGATTACCTCGGTTTCTCTTGCATCTGTCACCTCTGCCTCCCCCCCCCCACTGTCCTCTAAGTCCCTCCCGTCTCTCATTCATTCGCTCGACTCTTCCTCTGGTTCCCTCTCTCCCTCCCTCGCCAGCTTCTCCACCACCTTTCTCCCTCGTGTGTGAGATGGAGACGAGTATGTCCTGAATACTGATAGGTCGTTGGTCCTGGGAGTGATTGTGTTGGGCTGATAGGAGTCCGTCTGTGTTGGAGGTTTTTCTTACTATTGCTTGCTTCTTGTTACCATTTATTTCTGTTTCTGTGGACGTCCTGGTGTGTCAGGTATTCCTGCTGGTGCTAGAATTGTGTCAAAGAGGAAAGGGTTGGGGGCGGGGGGGGATCCAACCCGATGTGTTGAATGCATTTTGATTTTGTCCTGTCGCACTCGGCACTGGCTTTGTCCCCCCACTCTCCCCTAGCCTGTGTAAATGGTTTTGTATGAAGTCGTTTGTTTTCGGCGCGCGCAGGTGACGGTTATGTAACGGTAGATTCTATTTGAAATTTTGAACTTACTTCCGGAGTTGTTGTTGTTGTGAATGTGTGTGTGGATGTGAATTTTATGGATGGATGGAGGGTAGGGGGAGACGTTGCTGACGTGGTTGGTGGTACTGGTGAAGAAGGGAGTTGCTGCTTATGTGCTACTGAAACTGAATTCTTTAAGTAGAGCTGAAAATAAGGCGGAGGGGAGGCTGGACAGTTTCTGGCGTAATTAGGACATATGGAGTGGATATGAATGTAATTTGGCTCTGCTGGAAAACGGGATGCTTTGATTCTTGCCATGAGCTCTCCAGTTAATTTTTTTTTAACATTCCTGTTACGTAAAACCGAACCAACTTCATCGTTCGTGATTAGAAATGTGAAAAAATCCGTGAAGCCAAAGTTTGTAAACAATGTCTTATCCCCCACAATAACACATCACATTTTATATGTTGTGTGACAAATACCAAACGATTTAGGTATTATTTGAGACAATGGAATTGTAAATTTGAGAGACTAAATAACGTTCCTGGAGAAAATCGCCCCTCCCCCTTTTATGCACCTTTGATTCACCTGCAGAATCTTCTTGTTAGACTCCATTGATGAACCAGATCATCATCAGACTTTCAGTTGATTAACACAAACACTCTCAGAGAACAACATTTATCCTTCAGTCTAGTCGTACAGAACTGTTGGAAAAGGGCGGAATCTTCGCCCCCCCCCCAAAAAAAAAAAAAAAAATTGTGTTTTATCAACGTATGGTGGACACAGCAGCACCCTGTGAACCTCCCCCTCTTTCCCTAAATAGAGCACGGACACACAGTCACCATCGGAAACTTCGCGGACGGCATCGAGGAAACGCATCTGGAGGTCAACCTTATGTAGAAGGAGATGGTCTGGTGTGGGATGCAAGGATTCCCGTCTCATCCCTCCGCTTTCTGTTTGGCCTCGGGAGGGAAGTTTGTGGGAGGAAAGGGGGACCAGAGTGGGATCGTTGGGATTTGTAGGATTCTTCCCATTTCCCTCCACCTTATGGTTTGGCCGTCGTAGGAAAGTTTGCAGGAGTAGTATTCCGAATGTCTGGCCACATTTTCCCATTTCCCTTCTTTCGTCCCCCGTTTCCCTTCCTCTTCCTTCATTCCCCATACCCTCCCTCCCTTTCCCGTCAGCCCTGACCCGTCAACCATCGAACGTTCCCTTCCTTTGATGTGCTTGTGGCGCAGAGGGAACTCCTGCCGGTGGGTCGCTGTCAAATGATTTTTGATATCTTGGTAGGGACGTTACTATAAGGCGGGATGGTTGTATGGGTAGCCGATTAGCGTCCCCAGAGGTAGATTTCAGCCATTCAGCGCGCTCGTTTGATCTAACCCCCCCCCCCCCGCTCTAATGAATTTTGTTGTTATCTTTTGAATTACGGTAAAGGAGGGGAAGTAATTTCAAATAGTTTTTACACGCGCACGTACACACACACACACACACACACACACACACGGTCATACGAGCTCTGAGCTCTCATCCGGGAGGTTAATAACTGTCGATCACGAGTCCAACATGTGATCCAAGACCATAGTAGTGAAACACACACACACACACACACATTGGGCAGCAATCAAAACTGGTAAACAAGCCGCCAGATGAGGAAAGACTAAAAGTATTGGGTCTACCAACTTTGAAAGATCGAAGAAAAAGAGGTGACATGATTACAGTGTTCATGTCACTAAAGGGAATAGAATGCATTGTTAGAAGAGATCTGATTAAAGATGGGAGAGCTTTAAGAGGTCATGGAAGTAAATTAAAGACCACACGTCGAAAGCATGTGCAGAAATAGTTTTCCCTATAGATGTATAAGTATGTGAAATAGCTTAGGTGATATAGCCCAAGCTCAAACAATAAAAGAGTTTAAATCAAAATATGATAATTGGAAATCAAAGATATGGATTAAGTCGGAACTGTACATGAATTTGAATCTAGGTATGTTAGAAAACTAGAGAATAGGAGACGGGATCCTACGAGCGTTGCCCCTTTCCTGTATACTACAATTAGGTAAATACACAGCACTCGCAGTGGTAAGCCTGATTTACCAGATGAAGAGTCTGTGATTGGTATTATGGGCTATTCAGTATGGAAATACCAAAGTGGCCCCGCCCAGTGGTCTGACGTAGCGCTCTGTGATTGGATAATGCGATATCCCACAGAGATAGTTCTCAGTTAGGGTTCCAACGCTCAAAATATAAGTAAAAATAAGATAAAATGTAATAGAAGAAAATAAATTGATAAAAATATTGGGTCCCCCATAGCTGAGCAGAATCGTGTGGCGATATCTGGAATGATGTTCCCGTAAAGCCATTATAGTGAGGAAGTTTATGTACAAATGTACTTGTGTGTGTACATGCATTCCTAATTTGGTCGAGTTCTGTTTTGTGGCTCTTCTTAGGAAGTTTATGTACAAATGTACTTGTGTGTGTACATGTATTCCTAATTTGGTCGAGTTCTGTTTTGTGGCTCTTCTCAAATTTCCAACATATCTATTATTAAATGTCTATATATTATATATTTTAGTAATATTTATTGTATTTGCACATTGTAGTAAAAAATAATTCAGATCGTATATAATTCCAAATTGTGAATGTTTTCCATTTGAGTCGATGTAGAAAGGACAAAACTGTAATACATGTTTTACATTGGTGTAGTACATCTTCTTTAATGTACTAAAAAAAGGTTTGCGCGTTTTAGTCTGTCCGTCATATTTTGACAGCAGTCTTTTATGTGATGCCAGTTTGCTGTCTGATATGATTTCCAGAAGTTAAACTAAAGAGGAACCATGGAATAAATCGTGAATAATACACAAGTGGTTCCAATCCGTTGAGCTGGCTTTGAGACGCCTTTGGTCAAATTGTCGACAATATAACAACGACGACTTTGTCAGTCCAGACGTGACGTCAAGTCGCTTATTGCGAGGAGACATGGATTGCGTGGCTGGCTGTCTTCTCTTTTTCATTCTTCTTCTTCCTCATCTTCTTCCTCTCCCTCATCTTATTCTTCTTTTTCTTCCTCATTTCTTCATTTTTCCCGGTGGATCTTTGAGACTTGGATTGGCTGGACAGTTCAAATCGAGGCATGATGGAAGCTTTCTCAAACGATTTAAGACGAATTCACAATACTACAATCCGCTGGTCTTTATAAAAGTGTTATCAGAGGCAAAGAATGGAACTGGAGACTATTGTAACTCCAGAACTCTAATGGCAATCCACCACACTTTTAATCCTGAAATGGAGTTGCATTTCAATAGACATGATGGATTGCGTGTTTGTAAATGGCCTATCTATAGGTCAAAGTTGCTGAGGAGGGGTAGGAGTGGAGGAGGAGGGGGATAAATATATCTGCCAGTCTTGCTGGAAGCGAATTTGTATGTTAAATGTCGATGGTGTTGTCTCCATCGATGTACGATTTAGTGATCTATGTTTGTCGTTATGGTTACTAGATTAGAGACGTGCTGTGTCCTTGTATTTCGTCACCAATGCCCGCCACTACGGTTGTTATCGTCATCATTTTCATCATTTTTGTAATGATTTATCATCACCGTCATCGTTACATCACTTCCAACACCGACACTATCATCATGTACATCATCATCATCCAACCGACCTTCGGAGCGATTGGTAAGCGGAACAGCCTTCATGGCTTCCCAAGCCTGAATAAGACTTCTGATGATTCAGAGATGGTTGGTGAACGTTGAAATCTCGTGGAGTGTTTGGCTATTCATTCTTTACTCTTGCGTCTTGGCGGTGTGTGGATTTTGTTTAAAACACGTCGTTTCTTGCAGATTAGTATTTTCTTTCCTTCCCCCTCCCCCCCTCTCTCTCTCTCTCTCTCTCTCTCTCTCTCTCTCTCTCTCTCTCTCTCTCTCTCTCTCTCTCTCTCTCTCCTTTCATCGGTTCTTGACTGGGAGATCTCACAAGAAAGAGTTTCATTAAAAAAGTATAACTTTTTCGACATATTTGTCGTGATGACGTCATTGCCTTGGTCACGCGAAGCAGACATGGATGAGAGCGGGGGGGGGGGAGGGGCGTTTGTTTGAGGGGGGGGGGAAGAATGCGTGCAGACGATGCTCCGGAAGAAAGCGTTTTGTGGGATTGAGAGCATGAAGGACAAAACATTCCATGGAAAGAGATTTTTTTTGGGAGCTGAATATCGTAGTATTAAACTTGACTGAATTAGGTATTGGTTTTCCCATATTTCATAACGTATTTCATTCTGATGACTATGACAAAGTCATATAAATGTACCGCAAGGCATTTAGTAATGAGAATTGTAATCACTGCTCTCATTATGATTATAATGCTTTATTTCATATAATTTCACTATATGGAAGTTACATTATGTGTAGGTAAAAAGTGGTTAAATTTATTTTATATGGTAGTATTTAATAATGCATTAGTGCACCCAAAGTTCGACATATTCTTGTTTAAACTCGGTCTTTGTTGAAGAAATGTCGACGTTTTGTTCACTAAATGCATAACGTGACTTTAGTTTGTATTGGAGAGGACTTCGAAAGGTGGCTGGTAATGTTTTTGTAGTTTTGTTTCCATTATCCTCTCTCTCTCTCTCTCTCTCTCTCTCTCTCTCTCTCTCTCTCTCTCTCTCTCTCTCTCTCTCTCTCTCTCTCTCTCTCTCTCCAGCCAATGGTGTCTAGTAATGTTTTGTTTTTTTGTAGTTTTGTTCCCATTGTCATATTTTTCCTATCAAGTACCCAAATTATGGTAACGTCTCTTGTTTGAAGTGCAAATGTATGGAATTAGAAACAGCCAATTGTGTATTTGGATCCTTCCTGTGTAGTAGTCGCGTTTTTTATCTGTATTTAAAAAAAATGGTAAATAGCTTTTGGTATTACAGGGAGACATAGCATATTTGGAGGGATGAAAATTTGGCAGGAGTAGTGTGGCAAAGGTTAGTCAAGGGAGCTGTGAAATTTGAATTCCTCTTTGTTTACATTCTCAGAAACCTCTAGGTATATAATTTTTCACGAATTAAGTATGATATTCATCCGTATAATGTATGTTTTTTTTCTATCCAGGTATATGTTTATATTGTAAATATTTCTTAGAAAATGTCCAAAATATTCAACAACAAACATATTTGTAATGGGAAAAATTTGGTTAGTGCAAGACAAATTTTTACTGACTCGTAAAAAAATGAAGATATATATAAGTAGGTGAATAAACAAATTATCCCGATGTAGGAAGTTGTTTAACCTATTTGTTGAAAAAAATTGTGTCAATGAAGTTGTCCAGTCCTACTTGGACCCGTATGTTTTAACGACAATGGACCTTATACACAGGAGAAATACGACAGTTATTTGCAATGGTGTGGTTTTAGATCCCGCATTTTCGTTCAAGCATGCTACAGTTGGGTCTTTGCACACTACTACGTCGTTGTTTGTTTTGTATAAAACAAAGGAATACTTCATGCTTTTGCAACAGTTAAAAAAAAAAAAAATTTTTTTTTACTGTTTCCCGTTTTCTGTCGTTGACCGAGCGACGGTAGCAGCGGCAGGTGGCGACTTTGCGTCAGAGCACTGGATGTTTCAGTCCAACGGCTTTTGTGCTTAATCTCCCCAACCCCTCACCCCCATCCGCCCCACAACCGCGTTCACTCCTACACCCACAATATCGTTATTGGAACAACGCACTCACACGCAAGGTTCGTTGTCAAATAAGCTAAAACTCTGAATTCCTTCCCAGGTTGACTTTCCCTTACTTTCCCTTACGAGTACTACAGATATTTTGACGTTTTGTATATTCCGTCATGATGATTTTTAGTGATTGCCAGAGAGATTAGGTTAGTGTTATGGGTTTATTATTGGGGGGAAGGACCCTTTCCCCAAGAATGTTGTTATTGAAAAAAAAAAACCGCACCTGTGCATTGTCGTCGTCATCGTCCCGTCATGTACAGCACCAACGCCCTCTCGCGGGAAACAAAAGCACGCGCGGAGCGTTGTCGCGCAGAGGTAAACAACGCTTATTTTTATAACGGGAAAACAGCGAACATAAAACGATATCTCATAGTAAGCAAGCAAGCACTCAACTTAGGTGAGTTTATTGTATAGTAGTAACAACAATAAATTTTGCTGAGTAAGAAGCAGCTATGTCGAAAACGCCTTTACAGCCAACCGACGCCAGGGGGGGGGGACTTGTGGTCGGGGATTCGGCTGGTAAATCAGTGAGGGCCCCGGCAAGCCAAGAGGATACCAAATACATTTTTTTCTGTACCTAAATGGTATGCTGGCATGTGGTAAAAGTCAATAAAATTCAAATGTCATTATTGATTATATATTGTTGACGTCTGTATTATTGATAATAGCGATGTTATTCCCTTCCCCCGTTGCTCCGCTTTGCAAAAAATCTCTTAGAAATCCTGCCCAGCACCTTCGCTCATATTTGGGGATGCAGAGCGGATGTGGAAAACAAACCAGAGCAAGCAAAGGCCCAATAGTACTCGCCTGTCGTCACATCATAAGTGTTAAAAAAGTTTATGGTCCCGTAATAAACTTGGTCAACTGCGATGTGTTAGGTAGCTTCAGGTGTGTGGAATCAGGTGCACCTTGACGTCACAACCACGTGTGACGTTTACCAGATCGAGAGTATCAACTCTCTCTCTCTCTCTCTCTCTCTCTCTCTCTCTCTCTCTCTCTCTCTCTCTCTCTCTCTCTCTCTCTCTCTCTCTCTCTCTCTCTCTCTCATAAGAACATAAGAATGAAGGAAACTACAAGATACCATAAGGCCTACACTAGGTAGTTTCATGTCCATTACCACCTGTCCTCCCTATCCATAAAGTTGTCTAACCGTTTCTTAAAACAACCGATAGTTTCAGCTCTCAGTGCATGAATGCTAAGTCTATTCCATTCGTTGACCACCTTATTAGTAAACCAGTTCTTGCCTATTTCCTTCATAAATCTAAATTAGTCCAGTTTAAATCCATTACTGGGAGTCCTGTTCTGTTGTCTTAATGTGATAACCTTGTTTGCGCCACCCTTGTTAAAGCCTTTGAAACACTTGAACACTTCTATTAGGTCACCCCGTACTCTGCGTCTCTCTCTCTCTCTCTCTCTCTCTCTCTCTCTCTCTCTCTCTCTCTCTCTCTCTCTCTCTCTCTCTCTCTCTCTCTCTCTCTCTCTCTCTCTCTCTCTCTCTCTCTCTCTCTCTCTCTCTCTCTCTCTCTCTCTCTCTCTCTCTCTCTCTCTCTCTCTCTCTCTCTCACTCGTGGAAATGGAAAGAGAAGAGTGGGAATGTGGTAAAGAAACGGAGGAGGGAGAGGGAGGTGACGAAAAGGGTTAGGGGTGGGGGACAGGTGTGACTACCACACGCGCATACAGGATCACAAGTGTGTTGGGTATTCATCACCCCCTAACCTGCCTTCCTCCCCCCTCCCCCCCGTCCTCTCTCCCTCTCTATCTACATCTATCTAGCTTTCTATGGATCCCTGCACACGTGCGCATAAACACACTCGCAGGTCGACGGACCTAGATAGAGAGAGAGAGAGGGGGGGGGTCACTGTCATACGTAAGCTAATCTTTATTTTCTTCGCTCTTCCTGTTGGCGTTTTCTACCCTTTGGGCTGGATACGACCGAGGACGAAAAGGCTTAGTGAAATCCTTTGAGGGATTATGTGTCACTATGAGAATAAAATCACGGTCGTTCCACTCTGTTCCTTTTATGCTTCCGCTATCGTGCAAGTCATGTTAGTGAAAAGCCGTCGTCCAATTGATCACTCTACATGTTTACATTCACACACACACACACACACACACACACACATTTTGATTTCTTGTGATCATAATTATTATTGTTATTATTATTTACGTACCGTCTGTGTAAATCAGTGGTAGTTGAATCTGCGTTTCGGCTGGCCAGTTATGGTTATCGAGGATTGATGTTGATTGCAGTGGACATTTCGTCGACCTGTTGGGCCGTGGATGAATGTGGAAGAATTTTTTTTGTGCATGCTCACGCCCATTTCTACGTTTGAGTGGAACATGTTGGGATTTTTATACGTAGATGAATTAAAAAAAACTTTGTGCACGACATGACGTCATGTCGCATGATTAATACTTTCGAAATCACACTTAATCTGACACATTAGTCGAAGTTGCTAACCAACTAACTCTCTCTCTCTCTCTCTCTCTCTATATATATATATATATATATTATTTTTGTCCTTTCTCTTTCGTGTAGCCTCCGCCCTCCATTTCGTGTACATGATCTCTGAGACACCTTACAAAATGGACAACCAACAACACGAGAAAACTATTACGATAAGACGTCACAGCATGAGTCATGAGGGAAGTAAGTAGTTCATTCGCATCCAAGTGTGGACGAGCTCTGTATACAAACTCCACCGCTCACACCCCTCCCTCTTCCACCTTCCCTACCTCTTCCACATTCTCTCCCTTCCTCTCCCACCCTCCCTCCCTATAGTCTTTATCCTACCCAGACCCATTTTTTTGCCTCACCCATAGTATAATTGATGTCATTTGTTTTGGCGCAAGCCTTGTGCGCCCTTCCAGAAATCTGCGGGGAATGCACTCCTGGATTTGCACATTCTCTCTCTCTCTCTCTCTCTCTCTCTCTCTCTCTCTCTCATTATTCCTTAGTATATTTTCCAAAGATACACATACACAGACCTTAGTCATTCCAAATAATACTGATTATTCTTTACACATAGAGGAAACCGAATTTAATGTATAACTACCCAAAACAATGCATACCGTATATAATTAGTTATAGCTAAATCCAGACTATTTTAATCTTAACTGAAGGAATTAGTTGTTTAGTGCTTTTGTGTTTACGTAAGGTTAAGTCCTTGTATTCGGTAATCTAATATTGGAACTGTGCTTCTCCTATGTAATTCATCCTCTGCCTGTGTGATTATACTCCCAAGTGAAATGACATTTGTGATATTGCAAACAGTAATCGCACCTCGCAATGATAGGTTCATGAAATCCTCTTTGGAATAATCCCAAACTCCATTCCCCACATCGCTTTTCCCGCCAACTCTCCCCTCACAAGCACAGGGAACGTCACAATATATATATATATATATATATATATATATATATATATATATATATATATATATATATATATATATATATATACAATACGTGTGTGTGTGTAAAGTAAATTCCAATTGCAGTGATGTCTGTTGGATTTGATTATTTGAAAGCCATCTCTGTAACTAGTGATTTTAGTAGTTACATAATAGTTACACAATCGAAACAAACAAAAGTCGTTCAATTGCTGCCTTGCCCGCTGATGGGATTGGAGAATTGGTGAAATCTCAAGGTATACGGGTCGCAGTTACAGTCGGCATCATTGCTTTCGCAGCAGGTTCCAACCCTTTTCCCGTTGCGTGGTAAGATCGTAGCAAACTGGATTCCCGATGTTGAGGTTCGAGTTCGAGACTGCACTACGGATTTCATGGTTTAAGAATCGTCACTGCAACTAGTGATGTATTCCACCTATTCAGTATATATATATATATATATATATATATGTATATATATATATATATATATATGGTTGTATATGCATACACAAACCCGGATTTTCCTATAGCAGACTATCCTATTTTGTATGGAAAGCGAGGTTCAGAATACCCTCTACCCTGAGTTCCTCATTTTCCAAACCGTTTGGCAGCAAAGGACCTCTTCCATAACATTACCGAAGTGGAGAAGCTCTTCAGGACTCGAACTCGAAGTCTGGTAGATAATCGAACTACTTGGTTTCCTATTGGTGGATTTTTTTTCATGTAACTCGTAGAAAAGAAGCATAACAACTTTTTTTCTTCCCTGCTGTCTTCCTTTCTGTCTCCCCTCACTTTCAGACGTTCTCTCTTCCTCTCTCTCTCGTACACACACACACGCACGCACGCACACACATATTGACACTTCACACTCCTCTTCCTCTTCCTGTCTTGATAGTCTAAATAAGGATAAGGAGGAAGATCAAATCATGTGGTCTTATTACATTGTCAAGTTGTGCCCATAGGTAGATTTTTTCTCCTCGGAACTTCCCTCTTTAATTACGTTGTATCCCCCCTACCCCCCTCTCTCTTTCTCTCTCTCTCTCTCTGTCTGTCTGTCTGTCTGTCTGTCTGGAACGTGCCTCGGTTCGATGGTCTTCGAAGGCAATTTTGATCCGAATTGTCCCGAAAAAGACGAGAAGAGTCTTCGAGAACAACATCCATTTCTTTAAAAGTGTTCTTATCAACTCGGCGCGCATTATTTTATTCCAACTCAGTTGATTTCCTTTTCGTTTATTTTGAAGACTTTATTGGATGCCTGGATGATCGCGCAAACAAAACATTGGAATGAATTATTGAACTCACCACGACGTCTGGAATAACATCTCGTTCAATTAGTGTTCTTATCGCCTCACCCGCAATGTCTTATTTCTCAATTCAGTTTCTTTTCGTCCTTTTTGAAGAGCTTATTTGATGCATGGATGAACTTGCAAAAAAAAAAAAATGTTGGAACGAGTCACCGCGGCGCGCTCTGGGCTCTTACCTTCTGGGGAGATTGTCATATACTTCCGTTCTGTCGACTTTTGGGCTTGTTAAGACCACTTGCTACCAAGTCGTGGGCTGAACTTAGCCCGTTATGGAGCCCTGGAAACTTGGCTATTGGCAATCATGGGTGTGGGAGGAGTAGTGGTTGGCGCTGGGGAAGGTGTCATATCTTCAGGCTGTTTTGGTCTCACTTGATTTGGCTTTGATTTTCGTTGTGTTGTTGGGGACACGCCCTTGATGTTGTTTAATTTATTTTCATTAAATACATATGCCTATTCGCCTATTATGAATATATTTATGGCGTACCGTTGATATTGTGATTCTTGGTTCGAACGGAAATTGCTTGAAATTTTAAACGTCGGTGAGTGTAAGAAAACCGTTTTTTGTCCACAACTTCACGTCATATCGCGTGATAACTTTTGAGTTCACGGACGAATTTGTTAATTATCCTTATATTTCCCATTAATCTGTGTCCTTTCTTCTCCTCGCTTGATCGTATACCCTTGTATCCTTGACACCACCTATGACATATATGATCTTTGAGTAATCTCTGTTGAATCTTGGCATCGCGACCCAGAACCGCCCATCACGTAGGTTGCCTAGCTGCCAGATGCACGCAGTGACTGAAAGGCTCAGTGCAGTATTTGAAAAGCTCAATATGTCGGTAGAATTCGTTATTTCGTATTGAACAACAGCTGTGTTACAGATACATCAACCCCCTCCCCCCCCACCTTTTTTGTTCAGAGCAACTTTTTCATGTTTACTCTCCCGAAAATTCTTTTGGCATTTTGTTCGTTGACTCACAGTTGTACAGAAATCGAAACTGACGAGCTACATTTTTTTTATTTGTTCATTTATTTCTCTTTGTTTTTATTTTATTTTATTTTACTTTGCTGATTGTGTGTGTGTGTTGTTGTTGAATTAAAATACCTCTATGGATTCATGCTGTCTTGGCGTAAAAATATTGGGTTAGTTACCAGTATTCCGTGGTAGCATATACGATTCGATATGAACTTCATGTCATACATTCAGCATAATAATGTTCAATGCTGGCGGTATCTCTGGTGCTCATGCTTACGTATACATATGCATCGCAGCATCAGCTCCGTGTGTCTGCCGCGGTGTGCTGTGAACTATATGTTTGTTATTTTTCGCGAATGTAAATTCCCGCGAATATTTAGCAATGTTAAATTACACCAAAATTCGGTTAATGCCTGGGAGATGGAGAGGAGAGTGAAAGGGTGGGAAAATCGACAGTGAATAAGAAGAAATTGGCGGGAAAATAATTTGGGGGTGAGAAAGAGAGAATAGAGTCTTGTGAGTTCTACATACTTATATATTACGTCCCAAGAAATTGGAGATAGTTTTTCAGTATTTTCTTTCCCAGTGACGTGGACATGTCCACGAAAAGTTGATGGAACTAATGGTGAAGTCCAAAGAAAGAGTAGGTGGCGACATCGAAAGACCACCCCCCCCCACCCACCCTCTCTCTCTCTCTCTCTCTCTCTCTCTCTCTCTCTCTCTCTCACACACACACACACACACACACACACACACACACACTCTCACTCTCGGTGGTGCGGTTGATAGAGTACTGGACTGCCAGTACGGAGGTGCGGCAGTACCTGGTTCGAATCCTGCCCAGGGCCGAAATTATTTCGGTATCGCTGCGCTTCGGGTCGTTACTCCGACTCTCGTGGGTGGGGAGTTGTGTGTGTGTGTGTAAGGTCATAGCATTACCCATAGATCGGTCATACGAGCTCTGAGCTCTCTTCCGGGAGGGAAATAGCTGTCGATCACGAGTCCATTACGTGATCCAAAGACCAAGGTGAATACACACACACACACACACACACCAGGGTTCCACTGAACCCTTTAGAACTATCAAACATTGGTTACAGACGTCACAACTGGCTGGAATTTACGCTCTGACTCGTCGATCTAGCCAACCAGGTATGGCTGGGAGTATATGGCCTGAAATTTGCCATTACTCTGCCAGTTTTTGGCTAAATGGGTTTTTGCCTGAGTGAGACGTGTAACGGCCAGTGTTTTTGAGGTTTCTGTTTCAGCTCGGATTATGTATTCCCGTGTTCGAATCCAGAAGATACCAGTGACATCTGCTTGTACTGAAAGACGGAACACGGAGGGGGAAGGTGTCGCCAGCGGTGGGGAGAGTCTTTAGGCGCGGGGACGGGGTAAGAAGGGAGATAGACTTGTATAGGAATGGACATATTTTCCCCGCCGTGTTGTACGGTGAAGCGGAGTAAGTTAGGAACACACATCTCGAAATGTCGTCAAGTCTGATCTAATTCGAATCTCTCAGAACTTATCCAAGAAGAAAGGGAGTTTCCTGTTCAGTCGAATGACTTCAAGTCGAGGAATGAGTTATTTGCATTTGTTTAAACGAGAAAGTCAAAAACATACGTTCCGTGCCCCCATATTGTTTGTTATTGTTGGCTTGTTTCTGATCTTTATACACTTTCTGTGTCTGTTCGCGCGCGCGCACATGTGTACAAATTGTCTCTACCCCGATACAAACAAATGGAGCGCTTTTAAAATACCAAAAAGACGGAAACGAATAACATAAAAGCGAGTTATATTAGCGCGCGTACGGGACGGAAAAGCTTATTTATGAAAAGGAAGGAAGGAAGGAAGGCGGTTGAGGCCGGCGGGGGTGGGGGAGGGGCGGTCGGGTATTTTGCCGAGTTGGCCTCTTCGGCATGGCGACGTGAGAAGTGAAGATAAGGGAGTCAAAATTCTATGAATTTCAAACAGTTGCCCTAAACGTGTTATATGGTTGGCACCATGAAGATGGAGCATAGACACGGTACACTCAGTTAGGGAGGGACTGTGTATGGAAAGGGTTGGTGGGGAGGGGAGGGGCAATTGACACACGCGCACGGCCAGTACTACATATACTGTCCACAGGACTTTTTAATATCTTGTCAAGACAATCATCACCCCAAAACATGTTCACAAGATATTCACTTCTTGTATGCCCAAAGACACAAGAATAGAGGAAGTAAAGATAGGAAACAAAATGTTTCGACACAGGGAATAAGTATACCTTTCATGGCTTCTGTTATGCGCGCGCACACACACGTATAATTGTCCTAGGTACTGTTATATTTATATAGTTGCATTGACAATATGTTCCAAGGCAACTAATGTGTAGACACGTATAAAAAATATTTGGCAACGGAAACCATATTTGCGTGAATGGATTCAGAATGATTGACAAGACTTGTGGTTGTTAACTTACAAGTAACTCCACAGAAGAGTCCACGGGGTAGCGCCGTTCATTGAGAGTATGGTCGAAATGAAGTCAGATATAATTTTGATTATATTTTCGATGCGATGCAATCTGAAACATAGGACGAAGTATTGTGATACGGTACTCATTGCGCTACACCATATGGTACATCTTCGCTCCTTGTTAATAACAACTGGAGTAGGGGAAGCCGATGGAGTAGTCTTCAGTTGGTACCAATAGGCGTTGGCATATCAACATCCGGCGGTGCTCCGAGGGGCCGTGTACCGGAACATTTCGTCTGACTTTTCAAATCCTAACGGACAAAATACCTACACTGTATTGAAATGCGTATCGAAGCCTCGTCCAATATTTGGAAATGTAATGAAGACTACGACTTATTCTTTGTGATATTGCATTCTCAGGCACTCTGAAAAAACACTTTTTTAATTTGAGATGTATAAAATGGGTCTGAAGATGTGCAGTATTAAACAGTCTCGTATAATAATGAAGAAATGCTGTGTCGAACTAATGCTCCGAAATGGTTCGGGGCGAACGAACAGAAGTGACAATAATGAAAGAGTCAAGTGCTTTATTAGAATCTAATTAGATGGTTAATATTTGAATATGCTGACGTCATGTCGGCTCAGACTGCGTCGCGTCCTGGCAAGGCAAGGTGCGTTATTGGTGCATAGAGCAACTCGTTTTATTGATTAAAAATTATTATTTATTTTCTAGTTCATCTTATACCCTATGCCTTTAAAACCGTGCTACGATATTTAGGGGACAGAAAGGCCTAGAATATCTGTGATAAAATGTTTTCTCTATGGACACTGAGGTGATTAGGAACAAGTCATCAGCCAATTGAAAGTCCCTCAAGATCGTTACTATTGTGTAAGCTGTCAATTCCTGGTGCATAATATATGTAACGTGTTACTGACTGGACGCCGCGAGACGGAAAGCGTGGGTTAGTGTGAAACCACACAGATAAATAGACAAAAAGAGAAGTTTGCTGGAGTTATGTGGAACAGAGGTTAGAGCAGTCGTTGGACTTAAGGAAGAGTTTGAGAAAAGGCTTTTGTCCAGTAGTGAACTTCGGAGGGTTGGAGGTTTGCATCATTTACGAAAATCCGCGTCACACTCGGCATAGAATGCTGGTTTCTGGTTTCTGAATTCACTAAGGGTGAGCTCCCCGCTTTATATAGATGGTTCTCTTTTGTTAAAAGCTTCACTAAATTATATAACCCACTTCCTCGTTGTCCACTGAAAATGGGCACGAACCATGGGTATAGAGACTGTCTGCATGTACAGGCATAAACAAAATTATAGCTATCACAGTTACCAGGAACAGAATGTACACCATCCTATTTTTGTGGTGACACTTTTTCATACAATTGTTTTCGTTCATTTAGGTTTATTGTCATACCCTCGAGCCAGTAATTCCAGACGCGTGTACATATTATCAATATGTGTTCCACCTCTTTTGGCCGCGTTTCATAATTTTTCATGCCTTTTCATATGCAACGCACGCCACATCGTCTGAGACTCCAAGCACTATATAGGGCGCTTATGTCAGTAAACACAAGTTACAGATCCGCAGATCTTCAATAGCCTTTGAATGCAAAGAGGCTTTTGCGACAGCCTCTCCACACACACACATTCTCTCTCGCTCGCTCCTCCCTGGTATGGACAGCAAGGTCGTCTGATGTATTATAGTTCTTGCATCTCTCTCTCTCTCTCTTATGTACACTCATCCTTCTTTATTTCAACTCTCAACTTCCGACTCCCACTCAACCCTACGGCCCCTCTTTCTCGCCTCTTTTTCACTCAATTCTCAGGACGCTCATCGTCCCTGCCCCCCCCCCCCCACTCCAATCAGTGTTTCCTCTCGCATTTCCTGCCCCCCCCCTCCACGCGTTCCCTTTTCCCATCCTTATTTTTCCTCCTTTTCTTAGCCTTTTTCTCGACACCTCTTTTCACTTCCTTCCCTCTTTCTCGTTCATCCCTCCACTTTTTTTTCCGTTTCTCGTCCTCCCCCCTTTATCAGGCGTCCTTCGCGTCTGTATCTTAGATTCGAGTGCTGGGTCGACTGCTGCCGTCGCTTGAATAACGTCTTTTTATGCTTCACCATTTGTACAAGGAATTGCTTCATCCACTTCTCTAGAGTAATTCCTCGTTTTTTTTTCAGAGTTAATAGCATTAATTCCGGTGACTATTTAAGCAAAATAAACAAACATCATTATACGGTAATTAATTGAATGATAATACACAGAATCCTCAGAGGAAGGAGAAAAAAAAAATCGACTCTTGCAAGAGAGCACAGAGGAAACGCATCTTTCTTCTCTTCCCCTCCCCTTTCGTCAGTTTCTTTTTATTTGGCGTTTTCTGTTTGACTCGAATTTCCAGAAAGAATTACGGGAAAGAAAGTTAGTGAACGGCTCGACGCAGACGATAGATGCACAAACAGTGAATAAAGAACCGGAACGTTGGTAAAAAACGTCTAGAATTATGGAAATTCTGATTTAAGAGTGAGGCTAACATCAGTTCAAATCCTGTCTAGTCAGATAAACAATAGGAAATAAGTCTGCTGAAAATGGCGAAAAAAAAATATATATATTGCGTTTCAAAAAAATTGTCTCACGGAGAAGGATGAAGAGGGGAAACTTTTGACTCCCAGGAGGAATAAAGGAAATTTTCGAATCTGAGGAAGAAAGAGGGAAAGAATTGGATCCCAAAGAAGAACGAGAGGAAAATTTTGGATTCGATAAAGACGTTGCTCGAGATATGGCAAGAGCGCTAACCCTGTTTTCTTCTTGCCAAAGCTGGAGACTTCCTTGATATGCAACACAAGAGGTCCCACCAGCATGCAGATGGGGTTCAGACCCGCACCAGCTGGCGGGTCATAGTGGAGGAGGGGGAGGGGGAAGGTAAGAGAATGCCAACTATGGAGGGAAAAGGGAGTGGGAAGATGGGGAGCTCGTAAGACGAGGCGGATGCCACCGTGAATTTTGGATTTGAGGAACCAATGTCTTCGATTTCAGGCTTGGAAGAAGCGATCATGGACGCAGAGCCACATTGAAGGAACAGCGGAAGGAGCATCCGCAAGACACCCCTCCCTTCTTCCCCCTCCCCCTTTTTTTATTATTAATTTATTTATTTTTGCTAATATAAGAGGGAGGGTGGAGGGGTGTGGAGTGTATTTAGGGATGGAATGGGTGGGGATGATTTTATGCCTTTTCCTTTTTGGGGGAAAAAGCCTTGGTATATGTATGTATGTATGTATTTTTGTAGTTGTAGGAAGATAGAGGTGGCAGTGGGGAGGGAAAATAAAAAGTCAAAGGAGTTCGGGTGATCGTCGTCTAGGAAGACACTGGTCAAGAAGAAAAAAAGTGAAACTGTAGTGGTGAATGAAGAAAATAAGCTTCAGAAGAAAGGAGAGGAGGAGAAGAAAAAGGTGATTGAGAAGTTAATGAGAAGCTCACAGAGGGCACATTCCCAAAAGGAAGAGTTCTCGTAAATCCGAAATTCGGAGGAATCCGGGATAAACCCGGACACATCAGTGTACCCAAACCCCAGACACATTTAAAACCTGACACCTGATAACCGTGCTTCAGTTGAACTCTAACCAAACCACTTTTGCTTTAAGAAAGGTACTGTATGTAGAAATATGAGTAAAGGCAGCAATGACTGCAACAGCTCTGTAGGGAAGAGGCCAAACGCAGAGTATGGGAGTCCAATATATTTTACGTTTCGCCCTGAAGAAGCCCTGCTGGGCGAAACGTAAAATATATTGGACTCCCATACTCTGCGTTTGGCCTCTTCCCTATGTAGAAATATAGTGATTGTTTGTCGATGGAAGGTGTACCGGTATAGTTCTGGTAATACATGGGTTGTGATCTGGTAACTACCTTAATACTGTACCTACCAGAACGCTCTGGAAATCCCGGGAAGGATAGAAATCTGGTATATATAGTCTTCTTTGCGTTTATCATGACACGTAGGCCTAAGACGGAAATGTGGGCCTCAAAGTACTTTTGTGCAAATACCCCTGCAGGGACCCACAAAGCTGAGCACTTTAGGAGGTATACATTAACTTCACACACATATGATGTGTGTGTATGGTGTATATGTGCGTGCGTGCATATCCACTTGCCCCTGTGTAGTATCACAATTATAGTCACATAAGGATCATATTGTACTTAAAACCAACTGTACGCCGAGTCTTATGGTTTGCCTTTGAAAGAGAGACTGAGGAGGAACTGTATCGAAATCGGACATAAAAAATGGGGCATGACTATTCATTCTTTTTATCAGTGATATACGTGGTGACTAGTATTTCCTTGGTCTCTTGCGCCGGCTGAGACCCGAAAGTTGAATAACGGTTTCGCGTGACTTTGAATTCAAATTCAAGAAACGCACGAACTGTAACGGTCAAAGCATGAAGCCCGCTGCCTGGAGATGACCTCTTTAATAGTCTGTCTCTGTCCGGGTTCTGCCCTCCGGATAATTAAAATCTTCTGGTGTTCCTCCCCCCGGGAAGAAAGATTGTGAAGGGTGTCATGATTTTGAAGGAGTTACATGAGTTATGCCGCGCTGTTATTGTCACTATTATTATCATTATTATTAATATTATTACTATTTATTAATATCACCATCATTATTATCATCAATTGTCACCACAACAAAGAGAAGTTCTTCAACTTTAGCTTGGTTTATACGTCTTTGTCTTCAACCTATTTTTCTTTCATTCCAGGTAAGAAAGCTGGCAGGCAGTGTTGGAAGTGAAGACCTGAAAATCACGACCAAGCCTAGGGTTGAGGGGGTGGGGGGGGCACAGCAGGCAAAGTCCCTGGTGAAGAAGCGAAGGTAAGTACCGCTGCTTCGGAAGTTCCGTCCGCAAACGTTGGCCAGTTCGAGTTTAGGAGGAGATCCTTGTGCAGAGGCGACTAGGTAATCGGTTGGACAGTCCGCAGACTGTCACGCCTCAAAATGTGTATCAAAGAATCTCTTAAGGATTTACTTTTTCGGCATATACGTATGTTTTTTTCACGAACATGACCTATGCAGTTTGCCTTGGTCGGGGCAATCATATATCACTTTCCTTGCATGTCACAAACAACGATGAACACAAAACAGAACAAATGTAAGCACTGCACACACACACACACGTGTGCTTATGAAAGTGAATGTATGTCTTTGTTCCTCAGTCCACTCCACATATCTTTGGCATCCCAGTTTCCTTCAGTCCTTATAATGAAATACTGTTTACACGAAGCCAATTATAATTCGAAGAACGACCCTCCTCCAAAATGATGGAGGAGGTGTTGTCGATGTAAGGCGATTCGAAGGGCCATTGCAGGGCGACCCAGGCCCTGAGGGAGAGTCGTGTGGGTGATGACCTAGGCAAAGCCACTTGAGAAGAGGTCACTGACCTCCCAAGCGTTGTTGGCTCGTTGTCGCTGAGTCGTGGGGTTTCGGCGTGATTATGTGGTGCTGTTGTTTGTTTTCCCGTTTCATGCGGTGGTTCGCCTTAGGATATTTTGTTTTGGTTAACGTTAGCTGGTTTTGTTCGGGTCCTAAGGTGAAGCCCCGTCCGGCGGGAGGTCACTCCCCCGTAGCTGGATAAAATCATCTGATGACAATTACATATACCAAAGGGTCTGTCCCCCTAACAAAGGAGGTAGCCAAAAAAACAAAGGCATAAAATCCACTCCCAGCCATTCCATCCCCGCTTACTCCACTTCCATTGATCCCACTCCCTCACTCTTATCTTGGCTCCTGGATGACGGGTCGTCCCTGCATCTCGCCCACTGCCTTGAGTCAGAAGCAGTGTCGCAAGATACAGCACATCCACAGCAAAACCGTTTCATTTAATCGGCAACCGTCCCCTCATGCAGAAAAAAGAAAAGACGGGGAGATATCCCTTCGGGCTGTGTCAAATTATTTGTTCACACAAATTCTCTCACTCCCCATCCCCCACCCACTCCCTTTCATGCATCACAGCATCATCCATACACAACCATTCTTCATTCACTCCTGTCTTCTGTCTTCTCCCTTCCTTCCTCAACAGACATTCCCCTCTTTCCCAATGCCCCTTTTACTCCATCCATCCATCTCATCCTTGGTCGCCTCCTCATATTCACTCCTTCCACCTCTGCCTTCCACACCTCTTTTACTAATCTTTCTTCACTCATTCTTTCCATGTGTCCAAACCATCCCAATACTCTTTCATCAACCCTATCACCCAACTCCCCTTCCACCCCCGTTCTCCCCACCTCCTCGTTTCTCACTTTATCCAGCCTCGTAACCCCAGTCATACTTCTCCGGCACCTCATCTCAAACACACTCAAACGCCTCCTCTCTTCCTTATGACATTTATGTTAAATATTTACCGAGATCTGTGTAATCCTAGAACGACTGACGTTTCGTACATTTGAATGAAATCACCTGGCGACATACAAAACAAAATTTGTAGGGAAGATCCCCGCTTTCTATTGGTGAACGTAGCAACTTTTTATATACTTTTTACTCTATTTTTTATATTTCTGCTGTTCTTCACGTATTCGTAAACCTAATTACTTTTCCTTTACTAATTAACATATACAATTGTTTTAACAGTCTAGCGAGAAAAAATATTTCCTTTCTTACTGTATGAAAATTGTGTATTTTTTTTATTTAGTTGTTTTTCAACTTGAGACGCAGTTCAAAGAATTCCACCAGTGGGAACGCAAGAAAGAGTCGGAGAGCTTTAGTGGAGCACCAGCTAACATGCTTCTCTCTCCTCCCGATGTTCGTGGAAGCGAGATATTTTCAGTAAACTTTTGTCATAAGACATCACTTTAGAGAAAAAGGACATTCCAATCTTAGAGAACGAAGAGAGGACGGGGGTTCTTTACTGTCTCGCATGCCAAGAGGGTTGCAGCTACTGAAAAGTATCACGATGCTGAGCGTGTTTGAGGATTGGCGTAGTTCGTCAGAGGACGAATTGGGCGGAGATGGTAAGAGGGAGACGGTGGCTATTGGCACTTGGCACTCTGAGCCTGGTGGCTCTCAAAGCCGAGTGGCACCCGAGCGGTTCTTGGTCAAGCATGAAATGAAACGGACCCATCCCGTCCAGCCGGTACCGCCTCTAGCACTCGGAAGGAGTGGGTGATGGGAGAGGTTGGGGGAAGGAGGGAGACTTTTTGGGATGTGGTGACGGTGATGAAAGGTGGTAAGGGACATGGAACTGCTTAGTGGAGGCCTTATGGTATCTTGCAGTCTCCATTCTTATGATAGTGATAGCTCTCTCCAATTTACTCCTTCGTAAAGGCGACCCTTTTAACATATTCTACATCGGATAAAAGCCAAACGATTTTGGTCAGCTCAAAGGGACGACCTATGACGCATATATTGGTTATTTAATTACAGACTCACGCAACACGAATACATATTACTTGGACTTATAAATACACTGGAACACGTATGTACACACAAATAGGCGTTTGCGCACATGTAAACACATTGGTATACAGGCGATTAAAGGCAAACGTACACACACATGTCCACGCGGCACAAACGCGAAAACAAGCGAATTAAGGAAAACTAGCTCCCAGAAGCAGCTGGTGCAAGCACACACGCGCACACACACACACACACACACACACACACACACACACACACACACACACACACACACACACACACACACACACACACACCAGATGTGGTCACATGTCGTGTGAAGGAGCTATACCATTAGTATAAATAATTCCATGACTGGCAGTGTTGCATGGGCGTGCACGTACCATACCCCTTCAATCCCCTCTCGTTATGTGACACAGTACGTAAACAATTGAAAAAAAGGTAGCATATTTTGAAAATGATAAACAATTACATGGGTTTCCCTCAGCTGAATTGAAATGTCTTTCATTCCGTAGGTTTCCCTCAGCCTGAATGAAATAAACTGGAAGTAAATACTAATTTTAAAACAGCGAAAGTACTAACGCCCTGAATCTCGTATATTTGCGTTCAGTCTTCTTATAGGAGAGCTCAACAGTTCGTTTATTTATTTATATATTTGTTTGTGTATTTATGTACTTGTTTTCGTCTCATATGATTGAAAAAGTCGCCCACCAATCAGTGTTGGCAAAATAAATGAGTAGAGAGTAATAGCTAAGTAAATAATTGCACAAGGGACTCCCTTTAGTT
>NC_134805.1:44728749-44748749 GCF_046742065.1 Oratosquilla oratoria | reverse complement strand
GATGAGATACACAAACCTTCATTCATATATGTATATATGCATTCGTATGTAAACGCGAGCGGGTACTTAGGGTGGCTGCCCTTCTGTTCGTGGTCACTCGCCTGTGTCGTCCGCGTCCATGGGGATGAGGTGGAATGTGCTCAATGCTTGTGAGGCGTGATTGCAAACGGAAAAGTAGGCGTGAAATAGACTAAGTGGCGAAGTGAGAACTCACCCAGCCTTGTAAAGTATTATTACTTGCAGAATTTTCCCTGCACGTTCAAGTTACAAGTACTCTTAATTTGATCATTCAAAGCACCCTCGAAATTCCCATATATCGTTCAGTGTACTGTATGTCTTTAGTGTGGATATATGTGGAAATGGGTCGTAGGTGGTCGGAAAAATATTGCACAGAACTGGTTGTCTTTACAGTGAACGACTAAGGAAATAACGGCTGCGGGTGTAAAGAAACGTCGACTTCCACGTGGACTAAACTATTTCCTGGCGCTTTCCTGAATTGGCTACCTGGGAGAGGGGTTACCTAGGAAACTGCTTAGCCACAAAAATAAAATCATAGCGTCACTTCTGTCGTGCCGAGACGCTCTAGCCTGTTGGGTCTGTTGCCGCGAGCCACATCATCCAATGATTTGCCTCGCAGCGAGGGTAGGATGAATACTGCTCACTGAAGGCAGCATTTGTCAGAGGTGAGATGCACAAGTGGGAAGGAACATTCGAATGCTTTGCAAACGAATAACATATTTGCATTGACGCACTCACTTCGAAATGGTGTATTTATGTAAAAAGATATTCCACGAAAAACACCGACAAGGAAGATTCAGAAGTTTTAAGTATTTGCTTCAGCGCTTCTCCCGAACACATTTGGATATTCACGGTGCCTGCGATAATTGTTTGTTCGTTGATTACTATGGATAAGTTTGACAAATTTAAATACTTCCATATCCTGACTACTGATATGGGCTGTGAAATTGTTTAAGGTAGAGAATTTTATAAGAAAAGGTGGTGCTAGTAAGGTTAATAGGGTTCCTTAGGTTGATGGACGGTCTGGTAGGGCGGGGGGCGTGGGTTGATGGGCAACAATGCGGATGAAACCAGAAGAGTCGTGTGGAGAATTTCATTAGGGACACATACATTGCATAATGTGCTCTCTCTCTCTCTCTCTCTCTCTCTCTCTCTCTCTCTCTCTATATATATATATATATATATATATATATATATATGTATATATATATATACACACACATATACATACCCTTTTCCCTTTTCTCATCTCACGTATTTCAATTTTCCACTTCTCTGTTCTCCCTCGCTTTTGCGTTTTCTCCCATATCTTTCACAGTATCGTTTTTTCTTCATTCTTTCCCCTCTCCTTCCACCTCCCTGTACCCCTGTACCCGACCTCCTTTCTTTTCGTCCTTTATTATTACTCTCACACTTTCTCTTGCTTCATCACTTCTCATTCTCATTTCAGTGTTTATTTATTTATTATCATTATTGTTACTATTATTATTTTTGTTACGCGAGTTTCCCTGATTGTGTGCGCATATGCGCATGCGCAAATTCTCCCGGCCTCGCACGCGCAGACTTTTCTTTCGCGCCAATGTTTCACTTGTTTCTTAGATCATCATTCTCTCCACAACCCAGACGTCAGGCCCTACGGATTTCTGCAGTTGTTTACAAGAAACCCCTGGCATCAGTAAGATCGTCATTGGTTGGTGGGGAGGAGGGGAAGCTTGGGTGTGTCCAATTTTCCGTCTGTGGTTTCTGGTCTGCCCTGAGTTCTCCTGAGACTACAACGTGCAAAGGAAACGTGTTTTGCTTTTTTTTTATCAATAGTGGTATCTGGTAGTAAATAAAACGAAAGATTTAGTCATAAATAGAAGAACGTTGGGAGTTCTTTGCGTTTATAACAATGAACTGATATTTGTGTTCTTCCAGTAAGCAATAACTAAAGAATAAATGCTAGATACTGGTGTATGCAAGTAGGAATTTAAATTCTTTTCTCAAATGGACGGTCAAATTTTGGTATCCACGAGTTGACACAGGTGACTGGGCTGTGATGCAGTGCTTGGGCACCGGGATCGAACATCAACGGTTACTGGTGATTGTCACTTGCCCCCTTCCCCGTTTTTTAAAGTGTAGAGTAGATTTTATGAGTTATAGAAAGGGGTTCAATTTAATAAAAACGCCTTAATTTATTTTACTGTAAAGATAGTCTTTGGGTGAGGGAAATATTTACTTTCATCTTGCGCCTTTTACCATTATTTTGTCTCTCGCCAGATGAATTTATTCTGTTGTGGTGGAAAGCATCGTCAGGGAAAAAGTGTCGTGGTGCGTGCGTGGACCACCAAAGGTGTGTCAGTGCACATGATGTGTATAGATTTCCACGTCAATTTGGCGGGAAAACTGACGCTGGCGTGCAGTCGCGCTTGCGCCGGGGTGTTATGGCTGATAACATGTCTGGTTTATGGTGATGAAATGTATCTGGAGTAGGACTTATCAGTATCTTTACAGTATCTAGCTGTACACGCGCCGAGTCGCACTTTTTATGCCTTGGGAGGGTGTGGAGGATTATGATCATAGACAGCCGAGGTCGTAATCTTGCAATATATTGTATATGACGACGCAGAAGGATGTGGACAAGAGTAGAGGGAGAATACGAAAGGACGAAGGGACGAACTTAGGCATAGAGAGGAAAACGGAAATATTTGAGCTTGTTGGAGGTAAAGTTCTGCAAGATGTAGACGAGTCGGAGTCTTTTTGGTGAGCAACTGCGGAACTACAACTGCTTAGGCTTTGTCTTAACTTCTCATACCAATGGATTGATACAGACTTTGTTCAAGAATGGGAGTTGGGAGGCCGGGTTTCAACTGGACATGAGTTGGGACGTGATCTTCACTATAACAAAACTAATGAAGTATGCCATTATCTTGAGTATTAAGACTGGCTACTTCGCCTACCCAGTCGCATCTTGAATCTTTATCATCGAGGGTGTTTTCCGTATGCAACTGAATAAGATCACCTGGCGGCTAACAGAATGACGTACACTTTAAAGAGTACCCAGAGTGTTAATGATATGAATAGTAATTATAATGATAGTAATAATAATAATGGTCTTAGAAAAAATCCTATCGTTGTTTCTCTGAAGAATCTTATTTTGGGACCTCCCACGCTCCTAACGGACATGCGGTGGTATATATAGCTCATTATATGTGAACTAGATTTACAGCATCCCCTGGTATGGTTCTCAGTTCGTCGGTGTGTTTGGGACGGAGATGAGGATTTGTCAATATAGGGGAGATCCTGTTAACGATGAGGGGGAGAAGGGGAAGGAGTGTAGGTAGTAAAAGGGAACGAGAAGCCAAGAGGAGCAGTAGGGTAAGGGGAGGAGGAGGAGAAGGAAGGAGCTCGGATAGCGAAAGAGGACGAAAGTATAAGAGGGAGGAAGAGTTAAAAAGAAATATATCTTTTTAAGCCGGTGGGAAATGGGTAGTTCCATTTCACCCTTTCGGGTAAAACAAAAAGTTCCCTGTAGCCAAATTAAATCGCCTGGCAGCCTGAATAACCGTAATATAAACACCTGAAAAAATGGCGTTGTGGGACTGCCTTAACTACGTGATGGATTTGACATGAGAAATGGATAAAGGTGGTTGCTAGCATCTCTGTGTTTACAAAAAGGGAGAGAGGCGTGGAACGTGGAAGCGGAGGTAATGAGGAGGAGGAGGAGGTGGTGGTGTGTGACATCAAGAATGGGGCCAGTAATGCATTAATACAAGAGGGATCGGGGTGGGGGGAAGAGGAAACCCAGGGACGTAGAATGCAGGGAGGTGGGGGAGTAGGTTGTGGGGGTGGGGGGCTGTAAGAGGTGGGAATTAAGCACCGAGTAAGGGTGGAGTGCTAGAGGGGAATATATAATGAGTCGGATGGGGGTGACGAGGGGCTTGTGGAACAGGGGAGTCGGATCTGCGAAATGAGGTAATAAGGTGTGGGAGAACGAGTGAGAGAGGGAGGGAGGGAGGACGAGAGAGGGAGGAGTGCGCGCGTGAGGGAGCACATATTGAACTAAATTGCAGAGTCAAATGAGTGAAGTGTTTATAGAGTTGGGATAGTGGAGAAGGGGTGGGGGGAGTGGTGAATGAGCTTTTTAGATGCAGTAATGGCAGGTGATGAAAAACGATTGCGAGGAAGAGAAGTGAAAGAATACACGTGTTCGGGAGGTGTGTCTTCTGGGTGGGTGGCTGGGGGGTTTAGCACCTGAAGATAGCTGAGGGAGGGAACTGGGAGATCTTGTACGCGAGGAGACTAGGGAGACTGAGACTTCGGAGACTCCTAGGTATTGGGGGAGAGGTCTCTGGAAGCCTTTGGAAAGACTTTAGTGAGAGAAACCTCCGAAAGACCTCGGAAAGAGAAGAAAACTTGTAGACAGTTGGAGACAGGTGAACTGGGTGAAGCCGTGGAGACCACGAAGAAATATATAAGTAAGGAGAGGCTCTGGGAACCTTGAGACTGATAGAATGAAGAAGCGTTGGATACCCTGAGGTTAGGGGGCATGATATATATATATATGTGTATATATATATATATATATATATATATATATATATATATATATATATATATTTTTTTTTTTTTTTTTTTAAGACTTACGGGGCAGGTTGGGAAGAGTGTGGAAGGGGTAGTGGGGTTATCCGAGATGTCTTGAGACCAGTGAAATTAATAAACTACATTGGAAACCCTAGAGAGGTAAGTAGCTAAAGGAGGAGACCCAGGTGACCGTTGACCATTTTGGAAAACCTTGGCGAACCAGACGAGAGGTTGGAGACCCTAAGGGACTGGTAAAACGAGAACTCTCATCCTGAAGAAAGGAAATGACTGGCTTGTTCCTACTGGAGGGTACGGTGTGCTCCCGCAGCACACATCCAGTTAATATGATTATTGCAGGCGGCGTGGGTGAGGCGGTTACGACGGTTAAAAACTGTTACGACTGTTAAAAACTGTTATGGCAGTTGAGATCAACCCACCTCATGGGGCGATACTTAACCACACAATGTGTCAGCATCATTTCATCATGACTGTAAGCCATTTATACCTCCTTGGGGAGCTGTGAAGCAGTCTTGCTAGCAAGCTGGCGAGCCACAAGTTTATGGAGAGATGCATAAACTGGAATGGGTGTATATGATGTACATGTGTGTGTGTGTGTGTGTGTGTGTGTGTGTGTGTGTGTGTGTACAGGGAACTCCAACCCAAAATCCTATATTTCTTGAACATTAGCTCTAATTCTAATTACCCAGTAGCTTTCATTTCATGCATTTCATCCTCCCGTGACGGCTTCAGTAATCCACTCCTTCCATACAACTCCTGCAGGTCCTTGAAATACTCCCCTCCCTCCCCCTCCAAAAAAAAATCATCCTCTGTTCCACATCTTTACTGTAGCCATGGGTGAGCATCTCACCCAGTTTTCCCCATTCCAGGTGCGTTTCTCCCCTTCCCACCTTTCCCCCACTCCAGGGTGATCATCACTCATGAATAAAATCGCCTGACGGCAAGCAATATAAGCATACAACTTAAGTCAGTTAAAGAGTGAAACACACTACGACGATCAAGAGCTTCCATTTGCCCCTCCCCCCACCACCTCTCCAAGCGCCCTTTTAAAAGCGGCTCTTTGAAGCGCCCTTGATTGGGCTCGCCCCCACTTTGCAGGATCTCTACCCTCTGTGACGCCATCTTGGATTATATTCACCTGCCTAATGAAATCGTGTTTAAAAGGTGTAGTCGCTTAATATCAGTGTAGTGTTCTCCCCCCCCCATCTCTCCCTTCTCGCCCTCTCTCCTTATCCTCACTCCTCACTCCCATCCGCTTTCTAGCCCTCCCTCGCCCCTTCCTCTGTTCCTGACTGCCTTCCCCTTCTCTCTCTCTCTTCTGCCCCCCCCTCCTCTCGTTACCTCTTTACTTAACATTTCACTCTCGCCTCAGTTGTCCCTTATTCTCGCCCCCCTAGGCTTTCCTTTTAACTCTTTACAATCCCCTCTACTACTCCCTATTTCCCCCGTCCAGCTTCTCTTCAGTGCTACCCTACACACCTTTTATCACCTTTCCCTCCCAACCAACTCCTTTCCCTGTGACGTCATCCACGCCACCAACGAGTTATCGGGAAGTGTAGAGATGACCTGGTTCATTCCATTTAACCACCCCCCCTCCCCCCATGAAATCTGTATAATCTGGGAGAGATTTTAATCACCACTGCGATGTACTTCAAACCCTCTTTTTCAGTTCTGAGATTGTTATCGGATTTCAGTTTTATAAAAATATGTAATGGGGCGTATTATGTTGCCATTCGAAGCTCGCCCTCCAGAACAATAGAAATATGTGTATGTATATATATATATATATATATATATATATATATACTATATATATATATATATATATATATATATATATATATATATCTGATATATCAGTCCAGTTTGGGTCTATAGGAAGTCACACTGTGCAGGTATATGCTATATAGCACTGATTCGTGTTTGCTCATGGGTACATATTTATGATATGCTGTTTCCGCTGCCCCTGTAGATCACTTCAACACTGGTACCCACCAGCTACTAACAATTTATGGTATGTCACTCCTCTTGCAAAGCTTTATAGACCCCTAAATGTCTCTTAAAGCTATAAAACTAAACTTGCCGTGCTATTTAAATAAAGCAAGCTCATTAAAATTAGTGGCATACCC
The DNA here is from genome assembly GCF_046742065.1 of Oratosquilla oratoria. NCBI lineage: Eukaryota > Metazoa > Arthropoda > Malacostraca > Stomatopoda > Squillidae > Oratosquilla > Oratosquilla oratoria. The sequence continues at coordinate 44,742,021 of NC_134805.1, read as the reverse complement.
GTGAATGGGATATATATATAAATTACCTTTGGTGTGTCCACTGTGCAGTGTATATCTGTCTTGCTCTCCCCACCTCCCCTTCCCTCCCTCCCCCTTCCTCCTCCATCTTTCCCGTCCCTTCCTCCCCCTCCCCTCCTCCTTCCCCATTCTTTCAAAAGTGGACAATTTCTTTTGAGAAGAAGGAAACCCAGGCTCCCGAGCCGGGTCCGTACCATCGCTCGTGAGCGCCCCCACGGTTGGACCGGCCTAATAAATCAAAGTTGACGGTAATGGTATCCGCGGTGACCGTGTTGTTGTGACGCCATGCTTCTTTGGTGGCAGGAACCGACCGCTTGCCGCTGGGTTCGATTGCGAAGTAGGAGGGAAGCGGGCAGAGGCGGTGGCTGATGTTTACAAGGCCAGAACAACAAGGGGAGGAGTGGGAGGAAGGTTTTTCGAAGGAGATGGGGGAGTTTCTCTCCATCTCTCGTTCTCTCTTTCCTTCTTCTCCTCCCCCTCTACTTCCTTCCCTTCCACTTCCTCCTTCCTTCCCTCCCTCTCTATTAAGAAAAGAAACCTCTTAGACGCAAGCCCGCTCATCCGGGGAATGACGACGCTGTAAAAAAGCTTCCGAATTTCAGACCGAATCGGCTTCGAACCGCCGAAGTCGACTGTAGGTCGTTTCGGGTCTGATTTTGTTGTCGAGAAATGAAAAAGAAAAGAAAAATCACGAGTACCTTCGAAGTGTTTTGTACGATTTGTTTAAGTAAACGATCTTTCAGAAAAGGCAAAAACCTTCAGCTTTACAGCATTGCCTCCAACGAGTCTACCACCAGACTTCCATTGGAACGACATATTTAATAAAAATCGAGGGTCCTCTCCAGGATCTTCCTTTCCGTCTTCCTTTTTTCTGGTAATAATCTTTTTCGACTTTTTTTTCTGGCAGCACGGAATACATCGTCTGGGATTACATTTATCATCTTTTTACATCAGTTTGGTTATGCGGTTATTGCTTTACAGTTTTCATTAATGTTGCCTTTAGACTATTTTTGTAACTTAATTTGATAACAGTTCTGAACGTCGTGTGTGTGTGTGTGCGCGCGGTCGTTCGCGTATGTGCATGTGTTCGACATTTCAGTCCCCGTCGAGGAATTCTCCCCAGGAGCTATACTGGTTAACTGGGTGAGATAGATAATGTATGGCCCTTCTACGGCTCCTCAGCTGTCTTTCATTGCACATACATGTTGACAGGCCACCAAGAAGTCTTTCCATACAGCTTCCAGCTGATCAGACTCGAACTCTATTTATTCCATCCACGCGTTCTTCGTAGCGAAATTGTACCATCAATAAGAAGGTAATTCACAATCACGTCAACCACCCTCATACATGTAGGAAAACAAATAACAGCGTACTAAACAAACTGAAACTATTTCTGTACGTACGAGTATTTAGACTACTCGACCCTAGTGTACCTAACGGCAACAGTTGTGGAGAAATTAATTATTGAATCATTTTAGAAAGAATCAAGAATGTTTATCTAGTAATATTAATTAGCTTCGGTAATTATAATAATCTTCAATAATTATGTGATTTTTGCAATACGGTTTGAGAAGGATTGATTCAGATGTTAAGGTTCTGAGCAAGTTGATTGAACACGTGTCGTTTGTGGCGTAATGTTCCCATTCACGTCACTTCCTGTACCCGATTCTCAATCTCTTTTCCCCGCGTACACCCTTTACTTATGCATCACTGTTCCTTGGCCTCAAGTAGACCTCTTGGATACTGAATAAAATCATCGGGTATTCACTAACTGTTACCTCTAGATTCCTGTTTGTGGCTTCACTGTGAATGTGGCCACGAAGGATCAATGAATAGTCTTGTCTACCTCAACCAAAAGTGATTTTTCAAATTATTCAACCGTACCCATGACGATTACGGGTTTAAATTCTTAAAAATTGTCAAAAGTATCTTGACTATGATGTCCCGCTACCACCGGAATAAAATCGTGTGGTGTCCACCAGAATAAAATATTGTGTCATCGTAGCGAACGAAAGCGCGCGCACACACACGCACGCACACACACACACACACACACACACACACACACACACACACACACACACACACACACACACACACAAAAGAAAAAAAAGGAGACCACACTGGGGAGAGAGGAGTGACAAGTAAGGATGTGGTGGGCTTGAGTCTGTCCCTGTGGACTCCCCAAAACGGAACAAATCACATCATAAAAAGGGATGGAAGCACACGCGCAAGTACCGGGAGTAATTACAGCCAGCCAGCCAGAGGGGGTTTAGTAGGTAACCAGATAAGTACGTGTTCTGGTGTTCTGGGTGGTCATTGTGGGTGTAACTGTGGCATATGTTCCTCCAGTTGATGGTTTGGCCTTTGCTCGTCCCCTGCTTAGCATCTTTTGAATAAGTCTTGGTGTCTATTGGTGATTCTATTCAGCTTGAGGGAGTGACTCTGGATTGGAGGATTAGTATTGGAACATTTAGGCTTTTCAGGAGGTTTTGTTGTAGCTCAGGTCAAACGATTATTATTATTATTATTATTATCATCATCATCGTCATCATTATTATTATTACTTTATTATTATTATTATTATCATCATTATTATTTGACTGAAGTGACTTTGCCATTCTGAAGGGAAATTTGAAGGGCCATACGCAAGGTGAGTCTGTTGGTGAAATGAAGAAAATTGTTAAGGGAAAACAGGGTTTGAATAATGTGGAATATGGATAGTGCCCCTTGCCGTGAGGGACAAGTGTCTCAAAAGTCAGTCAATCTATTTGCATGAACCCACGGATAAAACGACGAGTGTCCTTCAACCCTGAAGGTAGATTTAACTCTCTATCGAAGCAGAGTTTCTGAACATTTTCCGAGCTCAGCAACCCGTATGGTCAGGTATAGGTAGTGTAGCGCTACCTATACCAATGGATACAGAGACAAGAGCTGCTGCATGACCACAAGAAACGGGGTTTTCCAGCAGCTCCTAAAATTGATTTCAATGCATTCGGGTATAGTAGCTCCCAAGGGTTAGGTAAAACAACAGAGAGGCTTCAGTAGCTATGGGTGCTTGAGAAGGAGAATGGGAAGGGGAAGAAAAGGAGGAATGGGGAGTGGATAAGGAGGATAGAGGTGGAGGTGGGGAGGGAGTAGGGTTTGGAAGAGGGGAGAGGAGGGGCATTGAGGACGAGATTGCGAGAACTGCGTGTTCAGTTTCCTCCCCCTCTTTGCGTGTTCACTTTCCCCTCCTCTGCTTTGTTTCCACATATTCTCATTAATGCAGCCTCGGAATGACGGTGGGAGAGGAGGAGGAGGTGGAGAGGGGGAAATGTTGGTAGAAGTGGAAGTAGTGATGATGAGAGGCAGAACATGGTAGTAGTGGTCGTAAATGAGAGAAGTGGGTGCACACCTAGTACAACATACGTCAATCAATATCATAATTATCTCGTTTACTACCGATGCAGTGCCATGGAGATTGATAGAATGACCTGGCGACAACAAAAGTAATACAAAAAGTACCACCCGGTATGGAAGAGGTATTATGTATGTGTGTGTGTATATATATATATATATATATATATATATATATATATTATATATATATATATATATATATATATATATATATATATATATGAGTGTGTGTGTGTGTGTGTGCGTATGTGTGTAGTTGAGATTCAAGCCATACTCAACAGTCAATCAGTCGAATGGAGCCTTCATCAATCCATCAATCTATCAATCATGGGCCCATCCATTAGACGCCGGATCCGTGGGTAGACCGTTACTGCTAGATAGGTTTATGTCTTTATACGGTCTTCGGTAGACTAATTCCCTAATATAGTGGAAGGCTTTGTATATTATCCTCTGGTAAATAGTAGTCAGATGAAGGGGGGGGGTTAAGTTGGCTGACACTGTCTGAAGGTGTTATAACAGTTATTTACAGGCGTTTGTGTGTGTGATTCACCATGGTAGTTGACCACGTGTTGGATCCATGGGCAATGCTGTGATCTTACACACACACACACACACAAACACACACTCACTCACTCACTCACTCTCTCACTCACAACAGTGCATTAGCGCCAGGAATAAAGCTAATAGAGCATTAGGTTTCATTGCTAGGATGGTTACGAATAGAAGTGCAGAGGTAATATTTATCAAGCTCTATCTAGCGTTAGTTAGACCCATCCTTGACTATGTGGTTTAGTTTTGGTTTCCGTCCTACAGAACATCAGGTCACTAGAATCAGTACAAAGGAGAATGACCAAAATGGGCTCAGAAATTTACCTTACGAAGAGAGGATTAGGCACCAACTTCAACTCTCTTTAAAGACACAGATGGGGTGATATAATAAAGGTGTTCAAGTGGATCAAAGACTTTAACAAGAGTGACGCAAGCAAGGTCATCATATTAAGACAACTGAGCAGGACTCGTAGAAATGGATTTAAATCGGACAAATTTATATTTAAGAAGGAAATAGGCAAGAATTGGTTTACTAATAAGGTGGTCAACGAATGGAATAGACTTAGTTACCATGTAGTGAGCGCTGAAAATATCGGTTGATTTAAGAAACGATCAGACAACTCTATGGATAGGGATGACAGGTGGTAATGGACATGGAACTGCCTAGTGTAGGCCTTATGGTCTCTTGCAGTCTCCTTCGTTCTTATGTCCTTATCATGGACCGCATGCATAAGAAGTGAAGAGACGAGCGCGGTCGTGTTTGTGTGTGCGTGCGTGCGTGCCAGCTTGTAATTAGGGGAATGAAAAGAAAAAATGTGTTGTTTGACTTGAATGCTTCACAAACATTCTTTACTTTTTTGTCGAGTAACGAGCAAGCTCCTTTCTTTTGGATTTGAGTGAGAGATAATTAACACAACTATTTATCGGTGGGAGGGAGTGGGGGAGAGGGCGGAGGGGAAGGACATATGTTGTATAAGGTTGGGTTAAGAAGGTAGATGGGTGATTTGATAGTACCGAATTGCATTTTATGAGAATTTTTATGGGGATTTATTTATGGGTACTTATGAGTTACAATGATAAAGCATGTTAACATATAATGGTGCGAAAGAGGATAGCGGTTATCGTCCTGGCCTATTACGCGGCAAATCCCGAGATCGCGCCCTACTCACATCACGGAAGATTTACATACACTACAAATCGTTACTGTCTCTCTTGAACAAAGAGATGGATATATGTCATGTGATGTCACATCGTTACCTATAAACCGGGCCGGACGTGATGTAGAACTCGTATCCGTGAAGGTAATACATGTCGATCACGAGTCCAGCACGTGGTCCCGTGACCTTCCGTTGTCGTGTTGAGTCCTGAAAGACTCTCCAACCTGTGTGATTACTCTACCTGCTGTCAGGCGATTTTATTCAGGCGAGGAGAAGGAATAGGACTCTGAAAGGGGGAATATTTGGTCGTCCCGGGACTTTCGTCCTGGTGCGCTCTGCATGCTCCCGCCGACACACGAACCTCACCGCGCCATGGCGCCACGGAACGACCCGGTTATGCCCTTCCGGCAGCTCGCCTTTGTGTCTCTCCTGGCGCTGCCACGTTCCTCTCCTGCCCGGGAAGTCGCCGAAGTCGCACGGAATTCGACGTCTCCGACCAACGGCAAAGGGTCGCACATATCTTCTCTCTTTCCCACAGTTGGGAAACAAACTTTCTCGTTTGTAACAATGTGGGCACAGTGGAGAGGGGACCTCCTTGTAACAATGCTCGATTCGGCTGTTGCAAATGTTCCCATTCTTTGCCGCGGTCGATGTAAATATTTCCGCGCGCGCGCACACACACACACAGGATGAAGCGGACTGGGTAGTTATATATACTGTACTTTCCTTCAGTATTATATATATATATATATATATATATATATATATATATATATATAGTGTGTGTGTGACATCCTGACAGGTTTGTAAGAGAGGCAGAGGGAAACACGCAAATCGAACAAGTTTATTCTCTAACTAGTTTCACACTATGGTGCTTCTTCAGAAAGAATGTTTACACCAGAGAAAAATTGGCAGAATATACAGAAAACATGTAGGTAGTGAACAAGGATAGGATAGGTCAATAGGTTTGAGTTCAAGGAGGCTCAAGCTCCTGCGTATTGGTCGCACTGACACTCCGTGGGGTGCTTCTGGTAATGTGATGTCAAAGACCAAAGCACGAACAACACAATGTACATAGTAGTCCCCACCTCTGACTTGGCCTGCGCAATCAGAAAAAAACTCAGACATACGGATATCCGCATCCCATGCGACGCAGGTAAGAAAATTGGTGACCTTATTAAACAAAAATAGAAAATAGTAATACCGAAAGTTTAGTTGATCAAATTCCATGTTTAGAGTGTGACAATGCCTATATATGAGAAACTTACAGGGGGTTATTCACAAGATTAAAAGAACACCGAGCCGATGTCCAATACCACCGCAACACCAACGCACTCGTGAACCACATAGACGAAGAAGGACATCTATCTAAATGGGATCAAGCAAGCTTCCTGCACAATAATCTCAGCAAGAGGCAAATAAAAATTGTAGAAGCTCTGTACATAGCCTCCAAAAAATGTACAAACAATAGAGTAGGTGACATCAAATTATCAGAGACAACACGGCATGCAGCAAGATCACCAGAAGCATCCCACGGAGTGTCAATACGACCAACACGCAGGAGTTTGAGCCTCCTTGAACTCAACCGATTGACCTATCCTATCCTTGTTCACTACCTACACATTTTCTCTATATATTGCAGTTTTTCTGTAGTGTATTTTTTTTTTTTTTTTTTTTTTTTTTAAGAAGCACCATAGTTCTATTTGTGTTTTCCTCAGCCTCTCTTACATTTGTATATATATATATATATATATATATATATATATATATATATATATATAATATCAAAACATTGCAATGGCGCAATAGATGTGGAATTGAGCGATTAGTTAAGGTAATCAAATAAACGAAAATAAATATTCCGATAAACACGCGAAAAAAACATTTGAATAAATCAAAATAGTTCTCTCACTTTGGCTCAGTATTGAGAGCGGCGGCGTCAGAGAGAGAGAGAAGTGGGGAGAGGGAGAGGCGGAGCATTAGGGTCCATGAAACTGCTGGTTGGCTCCATTGAGCGAACGAAGCCCGTATTTGCCCGATGCCCGCACCAAGAACCGAGGCCCAAAGCCCGGCCGGAAGTCCCGTGGGAGTCTCGACGACTCCCTCTCCTCCTCCTCCCCCATTCCCTCTTTACTTCTCTCACTCCCTCAGTCCCTTACACTCTCAAGTACATACACACACACTCCCTCGTACGCACTTTTGCTATAGTCTCTCTCTTTCTCTCTCTCTCTCTCTCTCTCTCTCTCTCTCTCTCTCTCTCTCTCTCTCTCTCTCTCTCTCTCTCTCTCTCTCTCTCTCTCTCTCTCTTTTACCCTCTTGAAACTGGTCATGTTACCGTGTAGGTGATTACCAATGCAAATTTGTGTTTGTGTGTGTGTGTGTGTGTGTGTGTGTGTGTGTGTGTGTGTGTGTGTGTGTGTGTGTGTGTGACGCACACACATTAAATATCGACATGGATCAGTCTTTCCCTTTCAACGAGGCAATGTGATGAAATCGGCACACGCATTTAACACAAGACTATTTTCTTTATCTTCGAGGAATCTCTTTGTTCGCATGCAAGCCCCGTGCATATGCATTGCTGTTCTTGTAAACCCAGAAGGTCACTTCAACACCGATTTAAATCGTAACGCATCTACTCACTCCCACTACTTTTCGGGTCGTGGGCCAATTTTCGAAATTCGTTAGTCCACAGGGGTGGTCCAAGAACACCAGGCCGAGACGCATGGGTACCGGGTACCGGGTACCGGGTACGGTATCCGGTACGCACGGGAAGGAACCGAGAAGTTAGCGATGTCTTGTTTTTTTTTTTCCCGCGGCGCTCCTATGCGAAAACGACCTGACGTGTATTAATGGTTTTGGGTCATCCCATTTACACGAGCTGTCCCTTATGCCACGCCTACTTTTACACCGACTATCACATTGATGTGTTTATTTTAACTCGTCTTTACCTCCTCTTCATACTACTACTACCTCCATACTACTGCTTTTCACGCCCCCCCCCTCTCTCTCTCTCTCTCTCTCTCTCTCTCTCTCTCTCTCTCTCTCTCTCTCTCTCTCTCTCTCTCTCTCTCTCTCTCTCTCTCTCTCTCTCTCTCTCTCTCTCTCTCTCTCTCTCTCTCTCTCTCTCTCTCTCTCTCTCTCTCTCTCCATTCGCCTTCTGCCTGTCTCTCTCATTACTTCATCCATTTTATTCTTCATTCCCGCATATCACTCTCTCCTTTTCTATCGTAGTGGACATATAGGTAGTTCCACCTTGGCTGGGACAGTTGGGACACCCCCTCCCACTCCTCCCTCTTCCCTCCTAATTCAAGCAGCGTTTTCATACATATGTAGAATCATGGCTGGCTTGAATGGACACTTGTCATGTCAATATGACATCACAATACGAATATATAACGTCACGTTAGCATGTATTAACCAGTGCGTGCCAACACGCCTGGAGAGTATTACCCCTTCCTGGACCAGCTTTCGTGTGTGTTTGGAACCAGCTGTCGCGTGTGTGTGTTTGACCTCAGCTGGTGCAGCACGGGTGGCGTGAAAAGAGGCAACCCATCTCTCTCTTTTTCTTTTTTCTTTTTTTTTCTTACGTCTGAGTGACCAGGTCATTATAGTATTATGTATTGTTACGACGAGGTAGTTGTTATTTGTGTTTTACTTATATGTATGTATATATACATAGTTGTGCCTTGCGTATGACCATTATTAGCTCACCATTTATACTTTTACTACTACTGTTACTATTATTACTATTGCTACAACGGTTACTGCTACTTTTAACTTGAATAAACTGCTGTGACCACTTTCAGCTACTACTATTACAACTACTACTACTACTCCTGCTGCTACATTTATCACCTGATTAGTGCGACTACCGTATTGTGAATGCTACTACTACTACTACTAGTACTACTTCTAATGTACATCGTACTCGGAGTGGTACACAGGATCAGTTGAAAACAATTCATGACGTAGTTTTTTTTTTTTTTGTACTTTCTCTGAATCCAGAAGGAAGATTCAATTACAACCAAAAGATGGCTGTATGATACATTCCTCGTGTAATTACTCACGAATTTATTATAGTTGCAGTGCACATAAATCACTGTATGAATCACGGTGTAATTGCATGTGATGAGAATTCCAGACTTTCGAGGCTGATTTAACTACCATGTTAATTTTTGGAAGAGACTAACTTCAGTGAAAGCTTCGCTACTCAATAGAACCACATAAGGCGTTGTGTGCTGTATGACTGACACAGGGCACGGAAGTTCATTCTTGGAAGAGACTAATTTCACTGACAGTTTGCTACTCAATAGAACCACATAGGGCGTTGTGTACTGTATATTATATACCCTATGCCTGACAGTGGGCACGGAAGTTAATTTTTGGAAAAGACTAATTTCACTGACTGTTTGCTACTCAATAGAACCACATAAGGCGTTGTGTACTGTATATTATATACCCTATGCCTGACAGAGGGCACGGTCTTCGATCACCTGAAACCTTCATGCTTCAGGACCAGTAAATCATACTGCCAGATCGAATAGTCAGGTCAGGAGGGCTTGGTTAGTGACAGAAAAACGAAGTTGCATTGTAAACAAGATTTTTTTTTTTTCGTCTCTGCTTTACCCTCTCGCGCTCTGCCGTCCAAAATGAATTGGTCAATTATAACCCATGCAGGGCTGGAATTGTCCATGCGAGGCAATTAATCCCCACCATCGCGGTGCGGTGTGATTTTGTATTTGTATTTCGCGGTTATGTAATTTTCGCGATCGCGCGAAGTCCCGTAGCTGCGGCCGAAGCCGTCACCTTTGCTCTATACGCTCTGGGGACTGTTAAGGCAGGGAGCAGTCACTGCTGGGAATCGGAGAGGAGTGAGAGCGGCTCGAACCCGCAACTAAGCGAATGCGAGACCAGCACGCTACCGATTACGCCACCAACGCTATAGTATTAAATAAATTGATTAATTTTGTGATACCCACATCCATCCCCACTCACCTCCCGATTTTATTTCATATATGTTCAAGTCGTTCACAAGTGTTGGGATAATTATTCACATAATGGAATTACCTGCAGACAACCAGAACAAATATATACAAGTCAGAGCAAGTAAAAGTCTAAGAAATAGGGAAGCCTTTACACAGTGAATATTTTCCCATGAATAAAATCACCTGGCGGCAGATTGGATAAGTGTGTAGATTGGCAGTAGCAACGAACGGAGCTGAACAACGTCCACCCGCGCTCAAGCTGAAGGAGAGAGAGTTGCTCATGGAACGTCAGTTCCCGGCGATTCGCCTCCTTGTGGTCAAAGGTTCCATTTTTTTCTCAGTTCGGGCAGGAAGTGGACGAGATCGATTACCTGATGTAGTAAGGAAGTAAGTCCACCACCTCCTTCCCTCTTCGGTCGCAGGTGCAATGGGTGACCGCCCTTGGGTCTTCTTGGATTAAGTCCGAGAATCCTTAATGACATCCGGCCGGCTCGGTTACACGAAGGCTGGCCGCAGAGTATCCTGTAGTTCGCGCACCCCTACGGAGGACCAACACAGGGGAATTTGGGTCTTATGGTCCCTATGCAAAGGCGTCATAGTTCTTTGTATATTGAGTTTATATTGATATCGCTACAAGGTAACGTTTGAGTTGGGTTGCTGGGGTGGGTCGGGGTATCGGTAAGTCCTGTGGAGGTGGGTGAGAAGGTTATGGGTTAGGTTCAGGGAAGTTTACAGAAATTATGGAAATCTTCTTAATGTTGTTAATCTCTCAACAAGGGCCTGTAAAGAGCTTAAGGGATTAAACATTGAATCTGTTGGAAAAATAAATTATAAACGTGAGCACTGATGACCGTAGAGAAGTAGATGTAACAATTGTAGTCCCTTGCAGGAAAAGATATATACTGAGCGTTCATGTAACGTTAGGTGTTCACGCTTTTAAAAGAGCTTTCTCTCGGCACATAAGAATCAGTTATTCAGTTGAGAACTTGATGTGTGGTAACAAAACCAAGACGAACAAAACAGGACTCGCAGTCATGGATTTAAAGTGGATGAATTTAGATTTAAGAAGGAAATAGGCAAGTATTGGTTTACCATGAGAGTGGTCAACGAATGGAATAGACTTAGTAACAATGTAGTGAGCGCTAATACTATCGTTTGTTTTAAGAAAAGATAGACAACTTTATGGATGGGGATGACAGGTGGTATGGACATGGAACTGCCTAGTGTAGGCCTTATGGTCTCTTGCAGTCTCCTTCATTCATATGATCTTATAATTCATAGCGAATGACCAAACGGAATGTCCTGTGTTCTTGTGTGACCAGGACATAATTATGAAATTATTCAGTCGGTAATTTAGAATGATTGCACAATTATTCAAATTATTCACAATTATGTGTGATTTTTTAAGCAATACATACGAATTAAGTCTCGGACAACTTGTTTTCACCAATTGTACAGTTGTCTGTACATCCGCGTTGTACAACGGCGGCGTCTTTTCGATGTGAAAATTCGTAGAACTCACGTCGTAAATTTACGACCAAAAGACTTTCGTTTCCATGGAAACAAACTGCCACTGTAGTAATGATAGTAGTCTCAAGTTGTCAGGACGTTGGTTTAATTTGGAAGTGAATAGAAATAACTTCGCCAGCCGTGTAACCAATGAATCGAAGTATTACGATTCATTTAGATAAGCACTTAAGCAATATGATGCAATGCCTACCATTCGTTTGGTTCGCTTGTTTATTAATTCCTTTGTGTAACCATCTATCCCAAGCATCTGACCTAGTTATGGAACAAAAGGTCTGTCAGTATACTTTTTTATGCTTTGTAAAAATGGAAAAAAAATTAGATTGGGTTTGCGTTCACCATATCGAACGATGCGCGACCCGCACACCATACGCTGACGCCATATGTCGACGTATTCTGTGCCGACCATGGCAACACCAGAGGGTAAATGGAGAACTCACGCCCCCCGGGACCACCTGGCCAGCGCGCCCGCGGACTCTTGGGGGCGTCGGTTGTCCCTTAGGTTGAGTTGCAACATTGGGGGTGACGGGGAGTGGGCGTGGGTTGTTGTTGTTGTTGTTGTTGTCGTGAGCTAAGATCACTCGGAAGTATCGGGTTTCGCTGTGCATATTTTTTTTGTGTTTGTCGATTTATTTTGTCATTTTATTATTTGTTTATTATTATTATATGTTTTTGTATTTTTGTTTTTGTTTTGTTTACTGGTGTGTCATGTATGGATTTGTATTGGTTTATGAGGATGGGTTTTACGTACATGCACGCACGCATACGTGCACGCGTACACACACATAAAACACGAATATCATTGTCACCATCGTCATTTGTGCACATGAATATTTTCCAAGAATTCATGCGTTTATATATGATTATATGCTTACACGTTACACAAGAATTCATGTGCTTATATGTGATTATATGTTTTCACGGTACACACACACACACACAGACACACACACACACACACACACACACACACACACACACACACACACACACAGGAACTCCTGTTCTTTGCACTCATGGTTTCTCCTTTACGTCTGCGAACAAGAACAAAGAAGAAGCGGAGCACAATTGGAAACTCTACCTCTGGCAGTGAAACAATGACACTTGCCCACAACGGCGCGAACAAGGGCGCATCGCGGCGATGCGTAGGATCGAACGACGCCCCCACTGGATGCGGGTTCATTACACCACAAAGGTTCACCCCCATTCCCCCCACCCCCACCACACAGCACCCCATCCCCCCCCCTCGCCTCATCTCTCTCCCCTCCTCATTTCATCTTTTGAGGAGACAGACCGATCAGAAGGAGCATTGGGTCGAGGAGAGAGGGAGGGGATGGCTGCACACTGAGCAGATTCTTGCTACTTGCTTTTGATTCTTCGTTTGATTAGAAACTACTTCAGTTACGATCTTTTTAGATTTCCAAATGACAAATTACTCTTGCGAACTAAGAGAAGTTAAACTTAGAATACGAATGTTAAGACACATTGTTGAGATGTTCTTACGGAAGTCAAGAATATTGTAACTGAAGCCGTTTCTACTCAGACGAACTAGCAAAAGCAAATAGGATGCTAGCCTAGTGTGTCGCCACCTTAACGGTGGTCGTGATCGATGGGATTGAAAGGATGAGGTGGAT
>NC_134805.1:44701249-44723749 GCF_046742065.1 Oratosquilla oratoria | reverse complement strand
TACTGTGGCGTCAACTTAGCAAAATCTGTAATTTGTGCCTGTGGGTGACCTGCATTGGAAGATTAATGCAAGGATGAAGAGGAGAAGAAATGAAGAAAGATAATAGTTGAAATTATGGCTACGGGTGGAGGAAATAGAAGAATTCTTGGGTAGGAGAAGTTGAGTGATGGCCGTTGTGCTTTCTCAAAGACCAAGTTGAACAATTAGGCTTTGCCCAATCTGGACCGAATGTCTCAACTTTGGACAACTTGAGACCCCAACTTGGGTCGGGCGGGTCACTTTTCGGTACTTGAGTCAGGATAAGCAGAAGAGTCCTTCTAGTCTCCTCCTCGCCTCGCCTCGCGTCGTCCATCAGCAAGGGCTGTTCCAGAGGCGATGCCAGACGCCGAAGGGGAAGCAGCCGACTCCAGGTAGAGGGTCAGGCGTTCTTGAACGTGGCCTTCAGTCACAATACCGAAGAAGAGTTCGATTCCATTAGAGATTATATGACGCTGATTAACTCTTTCTTATTGAAGGAGTGTCCGTGAGATGAATGGAATAACATGATGAAAGGATAAGTATCCATCAGGACATAAGAAGGACCATCGAGAGTGAGTGGTGTTCCTACGAAGGATCGGAGAAAAGACAGGGGCACCGTTGCCATACCACGGACCAGAAGGTCTTTTTATTGTACCCAAGGACATATAGTTTGTGAGTTTTAAGTGGACAGGGTGAAAACACACACACACACACACACCATGTTGACGCGTTTGGAATCGAACACGCCTCGTGGCTTTGATTTGAACCCAGTGAGTACAGTAATGACCACTTGCTTTTGCAATCCGATTGCATTTGGCAAATGAGACTTCTTCCGTAACAGAGTGCCACTTAGCAGTCCTAAGACTGATACAGAATGTGGACTCTGTGGGTTCTTGTTAGTTTGGGTGATGGTGGTGAATTAAATTATATTGATTCGTATGAATTTAATAAAATTGCCACCGAAGGGCCACCATGTAGCTGATTAGAAGCGGCTGTCGTTAGCCAGAATAAAATGAAGACTTGCCTCGGCTACCTTCCAGCTCTAGATTATTTTCCGCCATAAAATTACCATGGCAAACTATTTTGTTTTCTCAACAAAAATACATAGAATGTCATTTGATATGTGGGAGGAAATTGATGCCTTTTCGAAAGCTGCAAATCTGCTCCAGAAATCGGAGGAAAAACAGCTCAGTGTGATGACGCTTTTAAAGGTGGTGTTGGAGGAAGGAGGAAGATTGGTGGAGGAAGTCAGTCAGGAGGAAGCGAATACAATAGACCTTGATTTAAAAGCGGATTGAAAGGGATCCAGAAGAAGGATCGACTTCGCTCGCTTTTCTATTATTTTAATGGCTCTAGAACCGACAGGGATTACTGTGAGGCTTCCTAGGATTTACCCTGAGTATATGGAAAATATACATGTTTTTTAAGTTAAGCACACGCGTACTCATGCGCGCGCGCACACACACACACTCACGCACACACACACACACGGCTCGGTGGCGGATTGGTAAAGCACTGGCCTCACAAGCCAGGGAACCGGGGTTCGATTCCCCGGTCGGGCGGAGATAAGTTGGGTTTGTCTCCTTTCACGTGTAGCCCCTGTTCACCTAGCAGCGAGTAGGTACGGGACGTTAGTCAAGGAGTAGTGACCTTGCTGTCCCGGTGTGTGGTGTGTAAGTGGTCTCAGACCTACCCAGAGATCGGCTAATAAGGAGCTCTGAGCTCACTGCCGTAGGGTGGTGTCTGGCTGTCTCGACAGAGACTGCAGCAGATCCGAGGTGAAGGTGAATACACACACACACACACACACACACACACACACACACACACACACAAGATAAGAGTTTATATGTACTGATTTATAATCATATTTTTCGTTTATATTTACTGATTCTGTTTTCTTTTTATTTGCAGGTATGTCTGAGACCTCAGCAGCAGCCTCATTTGTAAATCGTAAGTAACCTTAAGCCGATTATTCTCAGTAGTCCCGTAGTTAAGAGTACCGAGATCGTGACCAGAATATTTTTCATTTTCGTATGTGAAAGGACTGCGAAAGTCGGACTCGAGACCTTTTGGTCCATGTTGATGTCGGATGCCAAAAAATATAGATAGATGGATATATATCATGATAATAATGATGGTGGTGATAATCTGATGAAGATAAACCCTAAGATATCTTGCTACACGTTTATCTAAACGAACTTAAAAAATCGATGCATTAAGTTGCTTCGGTTGGTAATTTAGTCCTGCAATTGGCAAAATTTTTCACCAATGTCTGTGTTAAACCCAAGTTCAGACAATTTGACGTTATTGTTTCTCGCCTGGTTAATATTTAGTAAGAAAATAATCTCCAGCTTGATGTTGCCCATTCCCTTAAAAAAAAAATGGAAACTGTAAAGATTAAATAATTAAAAAAAAAAAAACCGTGTGTGTGCAGCTTTCCAGCAGTACTCTTCTGTATTAGAAATATAATAGTTTTTTCGGAAATGGACACGCTCCTATTGGAAGTCCCTCATCCTAAGTCATAGGTAATTTGCATCGGAATTGCTCGAGTACGTCATTATTGGAATTAGGTCGGAGATCGTATATTTGGTACAGCCTCATTTCTATTCCGGGAGTACCTTTGCCCACACAGTGTTTATGACACAAGCTCTGTTCATGACCCATCGCATGGAAAGTGTTATTGGTCATGCATACGCATGATGGGCGGGTCGTATGTCTTCATAACATGGTTTTATCGTGCAATGCTCCTTCGTTGTATTATGCGTAAACCCCCTCCATAGTAACGATTAAGCAGGTAGGGTGTCTGGTAGAAGTTTGTCTTAGGTTTTACCCTGTGCCACGGACAGTAGTTCCCAATCCAGCGTTCTGGAGTTATCCATTGGCTTCCATGAGGCTCCCCAGACCGGAAACCAGAAGTAGTTGGTGGATGCGAGACGATTTTAGTCTGTGTCGAAGGAGGATTGGAAATAGCAATTCATAAGTGAGGTGTCTGTGATCTTCAAGTGACCCGTCTTCATAATCATATGCTTTTCTCCTTATTTCTTGTAGTTCAGGGGCAGACCGTAGCCCAAAAGAAGGGTATGTTCCGGTCGAAACTCTCATCGTTCCGAAATCCCCCACACAACTGCATAAAGTCACCAAAAATTGTTGAGAACAAAATTGATCAGTGACGTCACAATGCTGATGATGTTGGAGTATTAGACTGTGGACTCCTGACATAGTTCCTTGGACTGTCTGCCTTGATACATACACATATACGCATTTATGTATACTTATACGAGTATATATGTTAAAACAGAAATACATACATAAAAGGAAAAAATCAGAAGAAACGCCCTTGCTCGCAATTCGGCAGACCCAGATTCATTGGTGCCAACTTATGTGCAAGGAATGGCCGATAGGAAGATTCCTTATCGCTGCCATCATAGGTTATGTTAATGTTTCCAGTGCCACGAGATGTGGCCCTTGTCTGACAGCAGTGCCACTGCCATATCTCTTCCGGCTCCGAATGCTTTGATGCCCCGCAATAAAGACATAGACATTCCTGCACCCGACTGTCTTAATTCGAGATGTGGACGTTGCACAAGCTTGTGTGCGTGTGCGCGTGCATGCGCGAAGAGAGAAGAGGGGTATAAAGACACACACGCACACACACACACGCACACACACACACACACACACACGACGTACTCTCGTCTCACGTTCAGCACAAACACGTAGTGCTAGCTACTGCTTTAATATGTAATGGTAACATTATTTCAGTTATTAAAGGGGAGAGAAAGAGGAGGTGGAAGAAGAAGAGGAGGAGGAGGTGGAAGAGGAGGAAGAAGTGGAGGTGGAAGAGAATGAGGAAGAAGTGGAAGAGGAGGAGGAGATGTAAGAGAAGGAGGAAGAAGTGGAAGAGGGGGAGGAGGTGGAAGAGGAGGAGGAGATGGAAGAGGAGGAGGAGATGTAAGAGAAGGAGGAGATGTAAGAGAAGGAGGAAGAAGTGGAAGAGGGGGAGGAGGTGGAAGAGGAGGAATCCTTTGAGCTATTTTTAAAGCAACCTTTTCTTTCTTTTCAAGTAGGTTGTTCTGGTGCTGAATGATCTGAAAAGAATTAAAGTGTGTTCTTCATTGACGAAAACTTTGGTTAGAGGTAGTCTCAGATAGACTCTGACGATGTAATGGCAAGGCGAATGTGCCGAGAGGTTCTCATAGGCCTTCAATGTGCCAAGACGTTTATAACCGGTTGGGTCACTGGGTGAGGTCTAACAATGTGGAAGACTTTTATGACCGGTTGGGTCCTTTGGAGAGGTCAACCAATGTGTTACAATGGCAAGCCATGCCTACAGGAGACCCATTGGCCCCCAAAGAGGTGGGATAGAGGAAAAAAAATAAGATACATTAAAAAACACATGGCCAAAGACTGAAAATGGAATAGCCTGTTCACAGGATTTTAATCTCAAGGTGGATCTGCGGCATACTGACTGAAGAGTTTTCTCACTCTTTCATACTTCCGAGTAAACATTTTAGGTGTTCGTATACTCTGTTTTATTATCTCTCTCTCTCTCTCTCTCTCTCTCTCTCTCTCTCTCTCTCTCTCTCTCTCTCTCTCTCTCTCTCTCTCTCTCTGTTTCAGTTTTCTCTTTCTCTTTGTCTTTCTCAGTTTCTCAATTCGACCTCATTATGGACAGGAAGTATTGTCGTCATGACTTAAACATCGTGACTCGATGTCAGTGTTGGTGATTGTGTTTAGTTTAATCGATTTAGCTAATTAGATGTGTGGGGGGTCACGGTCCTAGAGACCTGAGTTCCATGAGTGGATCACGGAACGATCAGGAAGGAAGCTGGTGCGCAGCTGGTGCGCCCCAGCGAGCAACATTGGGAATTTACTGGCAATTCATGCTGTCTGGACAGCGCCGTTATGCTATTCATTTCCGAGAACATTGCTTGGAGGATTTCCTAATTGCGCTGGAGTTACGGTGGAACGGTGGTTAAAGCTTTCGTCTCTGATGTATTAAAGTTTCTTTTGAATACATGGTTGTGATGCTTTTCGTATGATTATTATTTATTATTATTATTATTATTATTATTATTATTATTATTATTGCGTGCTTATTGATTATTGATTAGTGTTTTCCTGTACACATTGGCTCCAGACCCGGCCTACCGGTGAGAAAATAGCATATTTAATCATATTTCCCAGCTGATCTCTGAAACAAAAGAGTAACCAAGCGCACAGGTAAGGTCAAAGGCTTCAAAGCAGTATCGTAGGGAGGTCATCGTGGATGGATGACTGCATCTATGCGATGTTCATGTCACTCTTACCAGCACATTGACACATTCTGTCTCATCTCGCACAAATCGCCAGTGCTTGTCCCCGAAGACACTATCATACTGAGTGACTTTGAATATGGAATTAGTGTGGGTAATGCGTGTGTCGGACGTGGGTAATGGAATGGTAATTCAGGTAATTAGAAAATGAGGAACCGTGACGTCATTGCTCCCTGAGTGAAGGAAAACGGGAAGACGAATTGGCGCGCGCGCGCGTGTGTACACGATGTTTATGTGTATGCGTCTTATGTGTGCAATTCACTCCACTTAGAAGCAGTGGCAAGCGCATTGCTCTACGTCGTATATTTACGATACTCGTAAGTCTACGACGTCGTAAAAGAACTGCTCGCATCTTGAATCCACAACCCAAATATGCATCCAACAACTCCTTGGGAGATAACAGCCACTGTAGGACTATAGGCAACTGTGTAAAGGTGTGGTTACACTAGTCGACGAAAACCTTGCAATCTAACCTTTGGATTCGCCAATCACGCAAAAGAAACTACAGCAAGCCCCGCCCTCTATCCAGAATGAGGAATTTCATTGGCAGAGCCAAGGCTTATGCCAGTTTCTCAGATATATTATCCCAAATAAGTTTGAACTACTCTCGATCTCTCTAAAATGCACATTTGACGATCTTTGCGTATCTTACACACACACACACACACACACGCACGCACGCACGCACGCACGACATGATGACGCAGTGGTAGCGTTCGCGGCCGCCACTACGGTGGTCCGGGTTCGAATACCGCCCAGGGCTGAAATAATTTTAGTATCGTTGGGCTGTGAGTCGTTACTCCAACTCGTGGGCGGGGAGTTGGGTGTGTGTATGCGTGTAAAGCCACAGCATTACCCATAGATCGGTCATATATGAACTCTCAGCTCTCTTTCAGGAGGGTAATAGCTGCCGATCACGAGACCAACACGTGATCCAAGACCATGGTGAATCACACGCACACATTATCGAGCACTAGACAGAAGATATTTGTCATCCATAGAAAATGGTAATTGAAGGGGTGACTCAGTGAAAGAGATATTGTATTATCATTATTTCTTAATATAGTCGGGTCGGGATGCCTCACACCCTAAAGCGCCTCTTGTGGTCGTATCTTCTCTATTGGAGCATGGATAACTTCAGTATTCCACTCCATCACGACGAAAAGTGTAGATATCAACCAAATGGTGAGTGAGTTTTCGCGCGTTAGAAAAATTACTAATGTTTACATACAGCAGTATTCAAACGACTGTTTAATTATTGCCACAATATGAATTCCACAAAATGTATTTTCTATTTCAATATAATTTTATACTGTTAAATAATTTATCTCTTATCACTGAATAAATTGTGCACACACACACACATAAATATATATATACATATATATATATATATATGTGTGTGTGTGTGTGTGTGTGTGTGTGTGTGTGTGTGCACTAAAAACCCACTATAACTTGGATTTAAGAAAAGAAGGAAATAACGAATTTCTGTATATTTCGATCACTTGCTGTGATCCTCTTCAAGCGGAATACATAGACAAGAGAACATACATATCTTATATACAGATGAGAGAGGTAAAATTAGGGAACATGGACAAGACATCTCATGTGGCATCTATATATGTATATATATACAATTATACATATATATGTATATATATATATATATATATATATATATATATATATATATATATATATATATATGTCGTAAATTCTCTTAACATCTTCAGTTTCCCTAGGCTCGGAATCCAAACCATTCGTTGACCAGTGTAACCGTACCTTAACTCATTGGTCCCCTGTTGAATGTCACTGTTTATCCTCATTTTCCATTCTTTATCGTGGTTTTATCTCTTAATTCACTCTATGCCCTAACACCGTTTTCATTTGTTTCGCTTTCCGCTCGGAGTTCTTCATGTGCTTTCGCTTGAGCATTGACGAGTTTTCGTACATATTTTTAGGTTTCCTTGCTCTCTCTCTCTCTCTCTCTCTCTCTCTCTCTCTCTCTCTCTATATATATATATATATATATATATATATATATATATATATATATATATATATATATATCCCCACGCGCGTGCGCTTGCGTCTGTAATAAACTCAACATAACCTTTCCTTTCAACCTAAGGGGCGTGACGAGTGACTGGTTAAAGAAAGTTATTGTGAATAGAACACTTTCTCCTTAATACCCGTGGGATGTTCGTATTATTGCGGTACATCACCCCCCCCCTCCCCCGTGATCTCTCTATTCTAATTCTTTTTGTGAGCTGAAAGCAGTAGGAAGGATGGTAGAGGTGTTAACTGGGAAGCGAGGGAGGGGAGAATGTGGGTAGATGAAGTAGAGATGCGGGCGGTCGAATTAGATGTTGATTATGAAGGTTGAGTGTCGAAATGGGGGATGGTCTACTGGAAAATTTGGGGTCGTGGAGTTTAGGGGAGGCTGTTACTAATTGTATAAGAGTAGTAGCAACCAGACTAAGGTATAATGTTGACCATATCATTGCGGGAGATTCCCAGAACTGCTGAAATAGCAGTTTGAATAATACGTTTATTGCTGGAATGAACGCGTTGTGCTCAAGTAATGACGTCATGTCGACAGTAGACGGATGTGGTACGATGATTCAGAGATGTTAATGAATGTATGTTTTATAGACGATAAACTCAGTGACTGAAATTGAAAGGTATACGAGACCAATTATATTTTAGCAGAGGCAGTGTGCGTTGTAAGGTAGCGTTACGATTTTCCTCAAATGCATCAGTATTAGGGACTTCATGATTACTCAGAAGGCAAGCAGCGGCGCTGATGTCGAGAATGGTCTTCCATTGTACAGCTGGAAATGATGATACCGTGTGGTTATCGACGTTACCTACTAGAGTTTTCGTTCTAAAACAAATGGAACGTTATTTATTTATTTCTTCGTACTAGATACATCTGAACTTCCTGGAAACTTTCGTGCTAAAACCAAGAGCATCTTCTGGGAACTCTCGCGCCAAAAGCAGCGGAGGTTCCTGGTTCTTTTCGCGCCAAAAGCAATGGAAAACGGTTGATTTTGAGTGCAGATGGGACCGTGTTGCATAGGCGCCCAACAATGCTAATGACTCCACTACATATTCCCGTAGCTGTTAACTTCGGTAGCTTATGATACTCCCGGCTGTGATAACATCAGGTTTGTAAGTTACAATCGGGTTTAGTTCCATAGGGATTTCGCAGTGCTCGGGGAGGGGAATGTTGCCAATAGTGATGGCAAGATTATTTGAAACGGCTGTCTTGAATTCTGCTTTCCGCGCGTGGGATGTTTGGTTTAGATATTTTTTTGTTCTCACCCAAATGACAAGGACCAACCGTCAGAAAATGCCGTCAGTGATGTTTTTATTCTGTTTGTTTTAAGTTGTTACATAAAGGAGGAATTTGAAACCTTTGGATGGTTTTGTTCTGGCTAATACTAGATGATTTCATTCAGCTTGATGCAGTAGAACAAGAGTTCTTTAGAGGAGGGAGCGTGAGGTCATAGATATATTTGTTTTATATTATTTCACTTATTTTATATTGCATTTTTATTTGTTTTGTTGACTGTATTATTTGCTTGATTCACATTTATCATTAGTTATATGTCAATTTATTTATTTATCATTATTATATTTTTTCGCATCCGACCTAGTTATGGACCAAAAGGTCTCCTGTCGATATGCTCCGCTTTTGTAATCCTTTGTAAAGTGAAATGAAATCATCATCATCATCATCATCATCATGCAATGGGATCATGAATTTGAAATATAAAACCAAACTGATGAAAATGGAGAAAAAAAAAACGTTTCAGCAGAGGGTTAAAACAATATTGTTCTTGGAGAAGTGTTAGGGCCTGACCTTCGCCATGACTATTGTTGCTTAGGTTATCGAATGAAGCACACGATATTGCAGTAACACTAGATGCGCTCATCAGGTCGTTTATGCATTGCTCGATGGCACTATTGTTTGAAATCGAATTGCCTCGTTAGTACTGTTAGGTTAATTGGTTGGTAATACTGGAAAACCAGCATTGAATGTTCTTGGACGATGGGGCAGATTAAATTGAGCTTTTGTTGGTGCTTTGGTTGGGGTCACTGTGTGGCTGTGTGGTGTGCGTGCTTGTTCTCAAGGAAGCGATTATTTGCAAAAGAAAAATATTTTTTTGCCACTGCCGTACCGGGTAGCTCTCTCTCTCTCTCTCTCTCTCTCTCTCTCTCTCTCTCTCTCTCTCTCTCTCTCTCTCTCTCTCTCTCTCTCTCTCTCTCTCTCTCTCTCTCTCTCTCTCTCTCTCTCTCTCTCTCTCTCGCTCTCGCTCTCTCTCTGGTAGTGAAGGAGGTGCCTCGTCAGTAGTAACCAGCTCTTCTCTCCCTGGGGACAATGTCACATCGAAGTCCAGTCGTAGATTTAGTAAAAAAAAAAAGAAATTCAAGGAGACTGCAGATCGCAAAGAAGTCAAGGAGATCAGTAAATAAAACAGAATGATAAATCGTACTGTAAATCACAAAGAATCCGCGCACAACCAAGAGACCCTTTAGTCTCTAGGGAGGGCGAATGTAAAAAAAAAAAAAAAAAAAAAAAAAGGACCATAAATAACAGGTGGGGGGGAGTGAAAAGGAGAAATAGGTTCGTCTCTTACGCTTTCCTGTGTGGGACTTGGGGGTGGGGGGCGGGTAGAGGATGGAGTTGTAGGTGATGGATAAGGGAGAGGGGAAGAGGAGGTTGATAGATGAGGGAGAGGGGACCCAAGGTTAATTGAGAACAGACAGGGAAAGAGGGAGAGAGAAAGAGGGGAGCAAGGGGAGAGGGAAAGAGAGAGTAGGTGGAGAGAAAAGAGGTAAAGGAAGAAAACGGAAGAAAGAAAATAACGGTTTTTGGTGAAGAAGGGAGAAGGAATTGCCCAACGGGAGATGGTGATGTTTTTTTGGATGAAACAGAAAAAAAAAAGAGTTGGTGGCGAGGTATAGAGGAGAAATAGGGACAGAGAGAGTTGGTGAGAGTGCTTGAGAGGAAGAGGGTCGCAGGAGAACGGGAGGGATTTCGTGGTTTTGTAAATTTTGAAAAATTAAGTTACGTCCAGAGGCGGCAAGCTACGACCAAAACGGTCATATTTGCTCTACGGAAAAAAAAAAAAAAAAAAAAAAAAAAAAAAAAATATATATATATATATATATATATACATATATATATATATAATAGTAATAATAATAATAATGATGATAATTGTAATAATAATGATAATGGATAAACAAAAACAAATAGAATCATAGATTATTTTAGAAAATAAAGATAAAGGATATTAGATAAAATAGAAATAAAAATAGATAATGACAAAGGCATGGGCCTGCCATTCCTCTTAGGTGGCTCAATCCCGTTGGCGTCCCTCGCAGTTCAGCTACTCTGATGTCAGACAAGAAAAACGTATAAAATTGGATTAGGGAAGGTCGTCACTCAAGTTCAGCGGCGGTAGTCTTGTCCCCCACGAACACGAATGAGGAACATTGAGAAGGAAAACTTCCAGCGGACGACAAAAGAGAGAGAGAGAGAAAGCGGGGGTGGATGTGACTGGGAATGAGAATATGGAGACAAAGCAGAGAAAGTCGGAGAGTTGGAAGAGGAAGTGTAATTGGTGTGCTAGGGGAAAGAGAGAGAGAGAGAAAGAGAGCAAGGAATTATCTGGAGTGGCTCTTGCGGGGGTGCGGGCAGATGCCACAACTTGTATTGAAAACGCGAAGTGCAAATGGCACTGAATCTACTCTTCTTGATTGTGGGTCTTGTAGGGGAGCTTCGTCCTGGCAACCTCTCTCTCTTTCTCCCCCCCCCTCTCTCTCTTTCCCCCCCCTCTCTCTCTCTCTCTCTCTCTCTCTCTCTCTCTCTCTCTCTCTCTCTCTCTCTCTCTCTCAAGTCAAGTTTTCCATACTAGTTTCTCTTGTTTACTTGGTATTACTATGATTATTATTGTTATCATTGTTACAAGGAAGTTCGCTGGCTGAGCGGGTTAGGGCGTCGTTACTTGATGCGAAGGTCGAGGGGATGGCGGTTCGAATCCTGCCACTGGCGAAGTTGAACCAAGAGCATAGTTCATTAAATTCCACGCTACAAAGTCCTCTGTGAGGGGCACCGTACTAGCCTTCCGATAGGGGGGAGTTTGTGACGTTAAATCATATCATTATTATTATCATCATGATCATGGTTATTATTTATTTTTTAATTATTTTTTATCTACAAGTGTGCATTCGAAACCGACTCGATGGACATCATTCCAAGTCTCAAAGCACATGAAGGAACAGTTAGAACCAGTAGCAGACTTGCCCCCGAGGGAAAACGTTGACCTCACGTGTCGAAATGGTGAAATTACTGTGATTGAGGATATTGGTATCAGTGTTTGTGGGTTGGCAATTCTTTGATAACGGAGTGCACCGGAGAGGTCTGACTTGAAGGTTGATTTTGGTAGACTGTAGTTCATGGTGTAACCTGTTACATTTCCGGTATAGAGTCCAGTTCCAGACGTTTGTTGTCCATAGCAAAGAAAAAAATGGAGAAATATATGTATATAACGACGTGGGGATATATATATATATATATATATATATATATATATATATATATATATATATATATTTATATATATATAAAACGACGTGGGGATGTGAAGATGATCCTTTTAGGTCGGTTATAGAGAAGTCGCGAGCGACGTTGGGTAACGCTGCCAAAGAAGCAGAGACGATATGACGTCATAGCCGACATGCACAAGAGATGATGCCCATATGAAACACCCGCTCCGCATATGGCGGCGCGCACGATGATTAATTTTTCTCCTATCATAATTATGGGGCCTTGGCTTGTTACCGGGACTCCAGGACAGAATCACTTGGGATCTGAACCAACTAATTGGTGTTTGGACCAGTAATTGATCTCTTGGGGATGCTGTTCGAGAGTAGGTCGAGGCTTCTCTGTCTTCGCTTGTGCTAATATCTTGAGTTTGGTGTTGGTGAAGGACCTGGTAGTCTTGGAGACAGATTCTCTTTAATCCTTTGAAGACTGGTTCGAAGACTTCCTTTCCTATACCTACAGAAGACATGTTCCAATAATAGCTTACAAATTTTAGTTCCATAACGAAATAGGTAATTATAAATAAGCATACCTGAACAAATAGATCTAAAATAACGCCCAGTATATATCCAGCTGATTATCCAAACTTTGAGGCATACAATACACTCTATAGTTTCTAAGGGAAATTTACTTTATAAATGTCGATTTGTTTGTAATTGTAGATTTGATTAATACAAGGACGGTGTGAATTCTGTATAATATTACTTCCCCCCACGCTAACTGGTATTTGAAAATAATTTCGTTGAAAAATTATCCTTTTACTTTTTTCGTGAATTGTTTATAAGAACAGGATGTTATTCGTGTATACCACAAGGAAGGGGAACCAATAGAATTTGATTATAAAATGTGTCCACGTGCCACGTAGGCGGGGCTTATTAATGACGTCATGTCGGTTGCTAGGACATCAAGAAGAGTTAGTAGCCTTTGTACGCTAACTGTAGACTTCGACAACCAAGACAGCGTGGAAGGGAAACGTCGTAAGGACTCGTTCATGAAGTGAAGACGAAGTTTCAGAAGAGTCATTAGAATGAAGATATCTTCTCCTCCCCTCTTCTGTATTGTAGCAAAAACGCGCCGATGGAATTAATTGGCTCGCATTGTTGCATCGAACGCCTCCATAGCTTCTTGAGACGAGGATGTCGCGCTCTTTTTGGCAGAAAAACATCTGTATGGGAGATGCCTGAGGCAGCTTGTCCACAGTGTTCATCGTTTTCTTTCGCATTTATTCATATATGTGTGTGTGTGTGTGTGTATATATATATATATATATATATATATAAGTATATACTAGGAAAAGATAATCCTTCTTTGTATCTGCACTGAAGATGGATAAATTATACCGAAAGCGCTCTGCTTCGTTAGTTTACTTTTCAGTGGTTACTTAACGCATTTGTGAACACACGATGACAAGTGTTTTTATTGCATATATATATATATATATATATATATATAATATATATAATATATTATATATATATATATATATATAATGTGTGTGTGTGTGTTTGTGTTTGTGTGTATATGGATAAACTTGTATACTCGCGTGCGCCCGCTTGTGTACGTTGTCAATGGCTTTGTTAAACACATGACAACTTTTAGTTGCTCCGCTGGGACCTTTCATCTCGTATTCAGTCCTTTCACGTTAAAAAGATATATATTTTTCTATATTTTTTTTTCTTTTCCGGCAAAGTTTACAAATAGAAGAATATGTACCTCAAGCTTGTGACCTGATTTGGCTGGCTTCCTGTCTTGTTTATACAAAGCGTATCCGGATCAAGCAGAGGTTTAACCCTTGGGGATTATCCCCACACACAGAAAGGAAGGATAATCTAGTTTTAGGGACGAATTGGGTTCAAGAAATAAGGAGTATTTGTGTGAAAAAAACAAGGGGTTTTTGTTCTCGGATTTGTCATCCGAATCCTTTTGAACAATGGCATTTGAAATGAAACCACATTGAAATGAACTCAGTAAGAATATGTCAGAGTTAGAAAATCGCAGCAAGTGATGGGAGTAATAGTTTTAAAAAACATAATGGAGTAATGTAGGATTAATTAGAAGTTACCAAATTAGAATCTAGATATCAGGTGAGTTGAAGTTAGACATTAGGCGGTCCATGCCAGACGGGCGAAGACGCCAAAACCACGTGACTGACCGTTTAAAGTGGATGGATGGTAGTTGCGGTACCAAAGAAACAGCATTTTTAAGGCACTGGCGTCTTCGCCTGTCTGGTACGGAGTGCCTCATATAGTGGCGCATTCGGAAACGTGTGGGTCTCGTATCTTCCTAGACGCGGGTTCGAGTCCCACTGTTCACCCCGGTTCCCACCAGTGACTGTTACCCCAACAGTCCAAGCGCATAGGGCAAAGATGACGGCTTCGGCCGCAGCTACTCAGCGCCTCTTGGCGTATTTTGCTCCTCACCACTACATTTGTCCAAATAAAAATGACTAAAGCGGCTAGGTTTGCATTTTAGATTACCTTATGTAATTGCTAGCTTCTCCCTCTGCAGGCTCAAAGTGATCAGAATGTCGAATGAGAACAGACTTAGTAAGTCAGCTTAAAGCGCATATCCTAATTAAACACAATGTCCTCTTCACAACAGAGTAATAAATTATTAATCAGGTCCATTTAGTTCGTCTCTTCATGCTGGGAGGTGGGAGAGGGAGAAGATTGCAGGAGTGGTACGGGAGAGATCATCACAGTTGTGTGAGTCCTGTATTTTTTTTTTTTTTTTTTTTTTGTCCAGCTGTGTACTCTGAAGACGGACCAGAAGTTGGGAATTGGTCAACATGATACACTGTCCTTCCTCTTTTATTCTTTCTCGAATTGCTTGTGATTTAAGTATACCTCTTCAAAGGCCGAAAGTCTGTCTCGTTTATATAAAACTGGAACGTATCCGTAAGAACATAATCCTCTTGTTTCTTTAGAGGCTTTCTTGAAATGTGTGTGTGTGTGTGTGTGTGCACGCGCGCGCGCGGGCGTGTGTGTATATGTGCGCGCGGGCGCGTTTGTCGGAAGTCTTGCTTTTGGGTGTACAGTGGATCGTCATTAGTTGGGTAGGTTCATGCGCTCACATTAATATTCGGCTCATGTCGCCCCGTCTTGACTATACCGAACACCTTCACCACCGCACTCTGTACAGGGCTAGTCACACGTAGACCACTTGCCCATATTGGGATCATAACCACAATGTATTAGATATTCATCTCTCTCTCTCTCTCTCTCTCTCTCTCTCTCTCTCTCTCTCTCTCTCTCTCTCTCTCTCTCTCTCTCTCTCTCTCTCTCTCTCTCTCTCTCTCTCTCTCTCTCTCTCTCTCTCTCTCTCTCTCTCTCTCTCTCTCTCTCTCTCTCTCCTTGTGTCCCTCCACACCCAAAATCCCTCGGGTCCTTCATCAGTTGGGTGTTATTTTTTTACCTACCGGGTCATTAGGTGAGGGAGCCTACAGGGACGGTGGGGGAGGGGAGAAGGTAGAAGGGACCTTATTTTTCTCTCATGCATTAGGGTATACATCTGCGTGTGTGTGTGTATATATATATATATATATATATATATATATATATATATTATATATATATGTATTATATATTATATATACACATATACACACACACACACACATTTTTATACCACGTTTCAGTTTCTGCATGTTGGCCTCCTCGAGTCTCTCGATGTTGATGGCTTAGAATTAAAGTGTATTGTGGTTGAAAAAATGTATATCTGTTTACTGGGACCCATTCAGTATTGTGTATATATATATATGTATATATATATATATATATATATATATATATATATATATACATATATATATATGTATATATATATATGTATATATATATATATATATACACAGAAGAGAAACACACACACACACACACACACACACACACACACACACACACACACACACACACACACATTTGTATTATATGAGTGTCTTTCATCTCTACAACACTAGCATCACTGTTCCGGTCATTGAGTTCGAACGGTTGATGGGACGTCAACGTCATCGTCGCCGTTGGTTGCCAGATGCACGATATCTGAATAACGCGATTAACCCATTCATTGGGAGGATGGGAGTGGGGATAGAAATTTTCTTTAACTAGGCAAAATCGTGTGATTGCAGATAGATTTAACGATGAAAGTAGAAATCAGTGAAAGAGATTTTGTTTTATTAAGTTTTTGATAATTCTGCAGTAATTATAGTAGCATGTCAACCGAAAAAGGTTACATTGAGAACCTAGCCTAAAGGGATTTAATTCTTTTCGCCAGCAAAATCTAAAATGTGCCATCAAATTAATAGTATTTTGTGGTATCTCTATAAATTCTAACATCTTAGTTACCTGTTTTCGACATTGATATTTAGAGAACTTACCCAAGCAGGAGAGGTCATTGGAGTCTTGAGAATGAAAGTTGATAAACCCTCAGGAGGGAAGTGAGACCCTGGATAGAGGAGACTGGCTGCGGCAGCCCTAGTGGGGGGGGTATGGAGGGGGAAGAGTGTGTAAAGGTTACAGACTTATTTGGGTGCATTGCCAAAGCATTCGTGGGGGTGGGGGAGCGATCCAGGCGAGTGAGGTTCGGAGGAGAGAGGGTGAGAGGGTCAGTGGGTGAAAGTAGTTGTCTGCGTGGGTGCAGAGGACGATGACCATAAGCAAATGCTCTAGATAATGTATAGATAGCGTATAGTGTGTGTCTGAAAGGATTAGGGCAAGTTATTGTTGTTTGTAGGTGTGTGTC
Source organism: Oratosquilla oratoria (assembly GCF_046742065.1). Taxonomy (NCBI): domain Eukaryota; kingdom Metazoa; phylum Arthropoda; class Malacostraca; order Stomatopoda; family Squillidae; genus Oratosquilla; species Oratosquilla oratoria. The sequence continues at coordinate 44,707,054 of NC_134805.1, read as the reverse complement.
TTGCTAGAATAAGGTTAAATGTACCAACAGTTGGAAGAGAACGCACAGACAGTACAGATGTCCATGTTTGTGTAGACCGTAAATGATAAGTTCACAATTTATTAAAGCCACACGTTGTGTTGTCTGTCCATTCGTTCTTATTCTCTTATATTCATCGTTTTCCTTCACCCCCATTCTCCTAACTACCACTGCCTCCATTTTCCCAGATTAAGGAGAACCTCTATAGATTTCAATTTTCTTTAATGAAGATTTATTATTTGTGCACGTTATCTGCGTCTTTACAGGCTGTTCAGATCTGCTCTATTCCTAAGAAATAGATCTTTTATCCGCGATATTATACTGGTTCCACATTTGGTGCGACTCCAAAGCGTTGTTGAGGCCAAATAGTTAAGTGCACGTACAATAGATGGCGTTGAGTTCATGCCTTTTATAAGGAGGAATTTACGCATATCACTTGTTTGTAATCACAGCTGTTCTAAGTGACTTGACAGGTTTACGTGAACTTTAAGTCCTGCGTGTACATATACTGTGTTCTATGTTGCACAGAAGCAGTGGTTGGCTTTCTGGTTTGAAATGCGTCACGATTGGCCTGGATAATCCTGGCCTAACGGTTCAAAGCCTTCAACGGTTGTACATACCGCCCTTGTCTGAGCCAAACTCCCCATGCGTACGGTCGTGTAGATGCCGTATCTAGATTAGTTCTGGTGCTTGTTCCTTTAGTGAATTAGTTAAGATAAGAGTAAGTGTGTTGACAAACACTTAAACGTGTCTTCCATTCTCTTGAGTATGATAGTGTTTTTGTATTTCGTTCATTAAATACAGAGGCGTTTGTTTTGTACTCAATTGTGTTGCTGGGATGGACACTACAGTTGGTTATGGCTTGTGATACATAACTTGAGCTAACCTACATGACCTAACCAAACCTGACCTAACTTTGTACAGTTTTTTATGGTTCATGGTACATAACCTAATCCAACCTAACCAAGCCTATGTTAGGGTGGAGAGTCTACAGTTGATCAGTGTGTAAGGGGAATTCATCAACTGACTCAAAGATACTTTTTGTATCCAAAGAGAGCTGAATAAGATCTCCTGGCGTTAACTAGAAAAATGTTCTTAAAGTGCCCACAGCTGGATCATTGATCTCTAGGTAACTTACCAAGTACCACACATCTTTTGCTTGGATTCTAGAAAGTTACCGTCAAAGTTATTATTATTGGCTGATGGTTGTCGGTTACCATGCTCCTGGTCAGGAACTTCTCTCTCTCTCTCTCTCTCTCTCTCTCTCTCTCTCTCTCTCTCTCTCTGTGAGGATGCACATATAATGCGATTATTGTTATATATTAACTGCTGGTGGTTCTGCCGCTTATTCGTTTATTGTCTCTGAATGTTAACCGGGATTCGCTTTGTGAATCGAAATAAATCTAACCTAACATACCCATGACCTTTAGTAACAGTGACACCCAAGTGTAGTGATGGAGCATTGGAAGTAGGTTGACCTTTTGTAGGCGGGGCTTGTGGGTGGTGGTGGGAAGGGGGGGCGGGTGTCCAGGGCGTCTTGTTCACGCCCGACTTTTTCTAGCTCAGGTTTGTCGTTGGCTATTTGTGGCTTGGTAGAGGGAAAACTGTAGTTTTGTAGAGGATCCCTGTGCTTGTAGTGCTTGGATTGGCTTGTAGCTGAATATTTGATCATTTTCCAAAGGATTAGACTAAGAATAGATATATGTATCCTGTTTTATTTTCTATTTTATTATTTTCAAATTTATTTGTTTTAAGGATTGGAGCTACAGAAAGTCTGAAACACTAGTAGAGAATTGTGTTTGGTACTGCGGTGCCTAAAGACTAGAACTTAAAAACATAATTTAGCGTAAAAGTAAGGAGACCCTAAATAAAGTCAAGAATTAAAGAACTTGGGAATGAAGAAGAAGGACGTGGGGAATCGATGGTCTCAAGTTTGGGGTTTGGAGTCTCTCCTGACGGTGTTGGTGACGTAGGGGAAGAGAGACCAGTAGACAGTTTCCATTCTTTCTCTTTCTCTTCATCCTTCTCCACTCTCTACTTTTTTTCCCGTCTGCTCGTCCGCCTCCTCTTCTTTCTTTTTTCCTCCTCCTCCTCCTCCTCCTCCTCCTCCTCCTCCTCCTCCTCCTCCTCCTCCTCCTCCTCCTCCTCCTCCTCCTCCTCCTGCTCTTCCTATATTCCCTCCTGCACTACCACCACCATCTCTTCATTCACCTCCCCCTCCTTCTCCCACGTCTCCTCTTCCTCATCCTCCACCTCTTCCACCTCAGTCCCCGTCTCTCCTCTTGTACCTCCTCCTCTTTACTTCACCTTGTCTTTTTTACTCGTCCTCCCATTTTTCTTAATTTCCTCCACTTCCTCATGCTCTTCCCCTCCCTCCTTCCCTCCTTCCTCTTCTCTTCCTCTCCTAAATCGCCCTCCCTCTTCCCCCACCTGACACCTCCTCCACTGGGCTTGACTCGATTTCGAGTCGGCGGAAAGTTGATTTGTGCTGCATTGGTGGGGGGTCGGGGGGGGACGGGAACGAAGTGTTGGTGGGGGCCGGAGTTGTGGGAGTGGGGTGTGGGATGTGGGCGAGTTGTATTGAGAAATGGAAAGGGGTGGAGGCGGGTGGAAGGGGTGGAGGCGGGTGGAAGGGGTGCATGTGGGTGGAGGGAAGGTATGAAGGGTGGAGGAGGGAGGTAGGGGGAGTAAAACGAATTAATCATTCTTGAAGAAAAGAGGTAGAGTTGGTTCTGTGGTTTACTTGTGTTATATGTAGTTTGTGTTCGCTTTCTGTGTGTGTGTGTGTGTGTGTGTGTGTGTGTGTGTGTGTGTGTGTGTGAACTCGACTGAATGAGTTTTCTTATATGATCATGTCTGCAAATGTTTACATAAAGTGCGTTCCTGTATTTGTATTGTATGCATTTGTTTAGAATATATACAAATGTGATTAATGTGGCTAGTGAGTTTGTATGCATGTCTGATCGTACTTGGTTCCTGTAGACATGTTTCATTGAAATTTAAGTAATTAAATATTTTTTTCTGGTTAATATAGAGGTAGAAAGAGAGAGTCGGGGTATAGAAAAGCGCTTGCGTTAATTTTTATAGAATATTTCAGTGAAAATATGCCAAGCAATTGTATTGAAGGTGCCAACCATTTTTCATTTATCTCTATCCATTTGTACCGTTTGAGTTTACTCTAGTCAATGACCCATATCCACCTCCTGTTCTCCTTAACCTCCACATCGACCTCCCCTCACCCCCGCCCCTCACCCACAGATCCTTTCTACCTCGGCTCTACCTGCATCCTCCCCCTCCTTCTCCTCCTCCTCCTCCTCCTCCTCCTCCTCCTTCTTCTCCTACTCCTACTCCTCCTTCTCCTCCTCCTTCTCCCCTCCTTCTCCTCCTCCTACTCCTCCTCCTCCTCCTTCTCCCCCTTCTCCTCCTACTCCTCCTCCTCCTCCTCCTCCTCCTCCTCCTCCTCCTCCTCTTGCCGCTACGCATGGCTGCGTCTGCAAACTTTCACCCAGCACATTGGTTCTCCCGCTTTGTACCGTCCTTGCTGCATGTCGTCTTGTCCCGCTCCCCGTCCACCCCCCCCCCCCACCTCGTTGTGCATGACGCCAAAGCTCTGGAGATTCTGGTCTCCTCTCCCTTGTGCATGACACTATGGTCCCCTCACCGTCGTGCTTGACGTTATGTTATCTACCTAGTGCATGGCGCCAAAACTCGGGAAATGGTATCTACCCAGTCCATGGCGCCAAAACTTGGGAAATGGTGGTCTCCTCTCTTGTGCATGATGCTAGGAGCCCCTCACCCTTGTGGTCTCTCCCCTTGTGCATGACGCCAAGGCACAGGTAATGTTGGTCTCCTCTCCCTTGTGCATGAGGCTAGGACCTCTTCTCCCGTGTGACTGATGCCATGGTCTCCTGTCCCTTGTGCACAGCGCTAAGATCTCCTTTCTCTCGTGCATGACATTAACATCTCTCCCTTGTGCATGACGCCAAAGCTGAGGCCTCTTTACGCTACAACTGTTTCACTGCCATACACAGCCTCTGTACTTGTGTTCTGGCTGCCGCCAGGTGATTTTATTCGGTCGTGGGGAAAGAGGGGTCCTTCCACCCAGGGAAAGGGTTACACATTGTAACTGATTTGGATGCTGCCACCTTGTGTCCTTAGGCTTTTGGGGCAGCGTTTGCACCCCTTTCACCAAGTGTCAAAATGTCTCCCCCGCCCCACCCTGTTTACAAGTGTGTTTGACTCGTTTGTTTTGATCTGTGATGTTAAGAAAATATATAATGTCCTGAAACTGGAGGAAAATCAATACTTCATCACTTTGACTCAAAATCTTTTGTCTTCCCTCCCCGGGGGGGAAACTTAATCCCCCCTCCCCTTATGGGAGGAGACTCACCCTTAGGTTTGGATTCCTCAAGATCGCATGTCTGGAAAAAAAAAATGTATATATATGGAAAACTGATAGCTATGTTTTGGGGACTAATGGAAAACAAAAATACACTCCCAATCAATAAATGTCGGATGACAATCTTGCTTCACGCCTCTCAGTAAACTGTTACATTTTATTTACTTGTTTGTTTATTGTATATTTATTTCTTTTTTACATTGAATACATGATCATATTAGAACTCACTGATAAACGGTGACGTAACACTGGTTAGACGCAATCAGAGGTACCAACAAGGATTACCAACAGATCCAACTCGGCTAAGAAAAGCCAATCTTCTCTTGATTTTAAGAGTCTGGCCGTTATCCTCACACTGTGAGTTCAACCATCCCTGTAAACTGCCTACTAACCAACCCACGTCTCCTCGACCTCTTGCCCCCATTCCCCCCGGCTGCTTTGACCTCCTCCTTCCCCCCCTCTAGTGATGTTCTGCAACTTTTCCCTTCCTCTCTCCTTCCCTCCCTCTCTCCTTCTCTCCCTCCTTCCCTCCCTCCCTTCCTCCCTCCCTCCCTCCCTCCCTCCCTCCCTCCCTCCCTCCCTCTCTCCCTCCCTCTGTCCCTCCCTCTCGCCCCCCACACTAGCGACCTTTGTCTCCCTTATGATGTCCCCTGAGGAGCATAAATTGTGACTTTGCCACAGTGTGCCTTGGTGGTGTGCCTCTGGGGTTATAAGAAGAAAATTTGTGACCGCACCCATGTGCCTTAGCTAATTAATCCTCTAAACATCGTGTAATATTTTTTTCTAGATTTCTGTTTGCCTTAAAAAGTGGATTTGTCTAGTTAAGGTGGATTTTCTCACGCCCCCCCATAGAGTGAGGAATTATTATTATTTTATTTATTTATTTATTTATTTATTTTTGTATGAACTAAGGTTTTTATGGGCTAGGAAATGTATTGGTTTTGCATTTATTTATTTAATTGTATATATTTATTTTCATTAATATTATTTTTTAGAATGTAGGAGCAGAGTGGGGGCTACTCCCAGCCTTCACCCAGTTTTGATATTTGACGTTTTTGTTGTAATGAATAGATTTAATTCACTGGACAGGGAGGGGGGAAGGGGAGGGGAGGGGAGAAGGGGAGGGGAAGGGAGAATAGCTGCCTACATACCGTTTTGGAAATTTAAAATGTATTTCCCCAGTGTTTTGTCAGGATCTGTTTTATTTTTGCATCCGTATTGTATCCGTGTTGTGCTTGAAAGGTTTTTGGTGTCACGAATGATGGGTAGGTGATGGGGGGGGGGAGGTTCCGTCACTGTAGGTGGGGGGTGAGGGAGGGGGTGGTATACAGTGCTAAGATAAGGTGGTACAGGATGGTGTAGAGTGAAGAAATTTTAAGTGTTAAGGT
>NC_134805.1:44601249-44696249 GCF_046742065.1 Oratosquilla oratoria | reverse complement strand
ATAGTTGCGTAACAACTTCTTCTTCTTCTTCTTCTTCTTCTTCTTCTTCTTCTTCTTCTTCTTCTTCTTCTTCTTCTTCTTCTTCTTCTTCTTCTTCTTCTTCTTCTTCTTCTTCTTCTTCTTCTTCTTCTTCTTCTTCTTCTTCTTCTTCTTCTTCTTCTTCTTCTTCTTCTTCTTCTTCTTCTTCTTCTTCTTCTTCTTCTTCTTCTTCTTCTTCCATGAAGAAGATACGCAGCCGCTCCTACCCATTCCACTCCCATCCACCAGCCTTTCTTCCCCGTTCATCTTAGCTCCTTGTGGGTGTAGAATATAATTATCATTGTAAGAAGGCACTTTAATATATTCGTCATTGTCCTGTTAAGGTGGTGGGTTACCGCTAAAAAGGTTCATAAATTGAGTGTGTTCTCTATCTATACACGAAGAGTGTATAGATAAATAGTCGAGTCCCATGGACCACCCTTGTTTCCCTCCCATCTTAGCTCCTCGTGGATGAAGGGTCATCCCTGACTCCTGCCCACTGCCTGGGCTAGAAGCAATGCAGCAAGACACTGCACATCAGCAGGGCCGCGATCCCAACCCCCACTCTGCATGAGGATGCTGTCACGGTTCGAGAACGACTGAGACATAAAAAATCGTCCTCCGAAGGGTCACTGGAACTTGGATCCGTAATCCTCATGAGGGGTTGGATGGTGTCGTACGTTACGAGGAGAACTCCATATATGGTAACGTTCGAACGTTTGATAGCGATAGAAAATGACATGTCATTAGGACAACTGATTACGTCATCGAGGCGAGTGTTAATGGTACTCCCATTCTCACTCACGACCATACTCTTCCCACTCCCACTATTACTCCCTCACACTCCCATCCTTCTCTTAACTCCCACTTCTCCACCTGATGACAGATTTCTTTGCATTCCACCCCTCTCTTTCTCTCTCTCTCTCTCTCTCTCTCTCTCTCTCTCTCTCTCTCTCTCTCTCTCTCTCTCTCTCTCTCTCTCTCTCTCTCTCTCACCCGAACTTGCTCTCTTTTCTCCCATTTGCAGTATTTTCGTATTGTTCGTCCCATTTGCTGTCTTACATCCTTATCGCTTGTCTCTTACTTTCATTTTTTTCTCTTGATCTGAACGCCTCTTCCTCGTGCTCACCTAATTCCTCCTCCTCTTCCTCCTCCTCCTCCTCATTGTCTGGCTCATCCAATTTCTCCTCCTCCTCCATCTTCTCTTCCTTCTCTTCTTCCTCTTCCTTAACCATCTCCGTAGGGACCACTTCTTTACCTCCGCCACCCCACCCTCGGACCGGCTTGAATATAGACTACCCTCATACCCTCACCCTCGCCTCATCTTCTGTATTCTGTCCCTCACCACCTACTCTCTCTTTCGTCTCTCCCCCCTGTCCCCCCTTTCCCCTCTCCCTCCCCCCTTCTTCGTCACCCACACCCTACTCCTCACACCTTCCCATCCTCCTTCTCTTCCTCCTCCTCCTCCTTTCCTCCTCTTTGATTCTTCCTTTCTTTTCATTTCTTTCTTCATCTCCTATTCATCTCCCCTCTTCCTCCTCCTCTCCTTCTCCCCATTCTCTTATTCTTCTTTTATTCCATGCTTCTCCTCCTCTTCATCATCTCCTTCCTGCACCTCTCTCATTATCCCCTCCTCTTCCATCTCCTGCTCTTCCTCAGTTTTTCCTCCTCCACCTTTCTCCTCTTTTTCCTCTGCCTCTTCAATCTCCCCCTCTTCCTCTCCCTCCTCTTCTTCCTTCTTTTGTTCCTCTTCCGCTTTTCCTCCTCCAAATCCCTCCTCTTCCTTCCCATCCTCTCCCTCCCCTTCCCCTTCCAGCTCCCGTTTCGGATCAGTCCTTCGGCCGTCCGTCCGATAAGACGGGCGCGTAGACAGTTGGTGCGTCCTCGAGTTTGTGCTGGGCTCGGGAGGAGTCAGTTGGCGCAGTCAGTTGGCGCATATCGTAGTAGATCATCGGTTCTCGACCTTTTTCCCACTCCATTCTTCCCTTTCCTGATTTCTCAACATTTCGTGTGGCAACCCCTTCATTTTTTCTCCCAAAACCCCACCCTGCCAAATGAGGGAAGAAAATAATAATAAAATGTTGATGAAGAGAAACATTTGCTTTATTACAAATTTGACAATCATAATCATCTTATTTTTGATAGATTTATATTGAATAGACAGAGTGATGGATTTTTTTTTATCCAGATTCCTCACACTGTAGATTATAATTTGTAGCAGCAGGTCATGACACCTCTAAATACTTGTCATAGCTTCATTGAGGCCCTTGCCCCCCCCCCACAGGCCTAGACAGATATTACACGACGCTCTCCAGCTCCCTCAGTTAAATAAAATTGTTTGGAGTTAGCCGGAACAAAATGCATAAAGTGTGCCATCATAGCTAAGTGTTTCACTGTTTTGGTATGTGCTTGTGTTCATTTACGTATTTGTAATTGTACAGGATCTTATCACTGTACTGCGATTGGTCTAAGTAAGTTTTTAATTCACTTATGTTGTTTGACTTTCTTCTTCTAATTCTTCTTCCGCCTGTACTTCTACTTCTACTTCTTCGTATTATTATTATTATTATTGTTGATGTTGTTGATGTTATTGTTATTAGCCACTACCAACGAATTCTCTTGAGAAGACATTACCGAGATGCATAGAATCGTCTGACGGCAGCTTGGGTCAGCGGATACGGGAGGAGGAGGAGGAGGAGGAGGAGGAGGAAGGGCTCGGATAAAGGCGCAAGAGTTTAGGTGCACAAGTGATGTGTTTATGTGATCCCTGTGGGACGCCCAGGGAGAGGGACGTGTAACACATTCCGCTGGTCAAAGACTGAAAGACACACATTCCTCGCCATTTCAGTCTGATTCAGCGGTTCTCCACTTCACAGTGGGCACCCCACACTGCCAAGGAGAGGTTGAACAGTCCCCTCAAAGTCAATTTCATCAACCATTCCATGTCCACTGGTTTAGTCATTTGAAGTCCACTGCTAGACATAAGCCTCTCCCAACTTCTTCCTCCTTGCGTTGCACGACTGAAGCAGCCTGTGCCATGTCACTCCTGCAAGCTTCTCTGTGTTCCTTTATCTTCTACGCTTACCAATTCATATCGTCCAATCAATGGCTTGACATAAGTAATGTGTTAAGTTCTTTTAGTGTGACTTTCCTTTTGTATTATTTTTCCTCATACATAAGAGAGATTTGCAGGAGTAGCATGGCACTGACTTGTGGTTAATGTTACCAGGAGGATCGTAGCTACGTCCGAAGCCGTCGTCTTTGAACATATGTACGTCGCCTATTAGAATAGAACCTGAAACGTAAGACTTGTTTCACACGTATCGACTTTTCGCCGTGCGCCATCCTCGACACGACGTCGTTCTATCAAATCCCCATGGGTGTCTATGGACAATTTCAGATGTCACGACCACGTGCGAAAGCGTCCACACGGCAAAAAGTCGATACGTGAGAAACGAGCCTAAGCTAACTCAAAGACGCCATAGAGTCTGTTGTTGATATATTGCTGACGTCGTCGAAGAATGTCGGCCAATTATTTTCCATTTTCGTCACCGGGGCTTGGCGTCAGGTCTCATCTCTCTTTCTATCCCCCTCTCTCCGTCCCTCCCTCCCCTCTCTCTCACTCTCACTCCCTCCCTCCCTCCCTCCCTCTCTCAGGCCTGGAGAGGTATTTAGCCAACTTGTTTTGTGGAAATTTGTTTGTTGGGGCGGGGAGAGCCACTCCCAGTCAGCATTGTCTGTAGAAACGAGAGTTGTCTGGCGCTTATGTCCTTCTTGCTCGCCCCAACATTTTTTTTTCCTTCACTTTCTGGTACCAATCCTGTGTTTTTTCCCTCCCGTTTTTTCCCTTTCCGTTTCCGTTTTTTCGTTCCCGTTATTTTTTTTTCCTTTTTTATTTATTTATCTATTTTTACGTTCCTTATTTTTCGTTCCCCTTCCTGTTTCTCCTTTTCTGTTTCCTAATTCCCGTCTCCGTTCCTATTGTTTCCCGTTTCCCTTCCTGTTTCTCTGTTTTCTCCTTTCCATTTTCCGTTCCTGTTCCTCGTGTCGCGTCACCCTCCACAAGCACCCTGATCCAGCCCCAAGAGCCTACTGACTGCTGTTGTGCAGCTGGTCCGGCGCCAACAGGTGCTCAGCGGTAGGGAGAGAGCAGCTGTTGTAGTGATACAACCATCCCGTACTCTCTTAAACCATCTCCTCCTCCTCCTCCTCCTCCTCCTCTTGATCTTTCTCGCTTCTCCTCTATGTTACATTTATTTTAAGCGTACGTGCATATATATTTATATGCACGTGCTCACGTCTGCTTTAGTCTTTTGTAACCATATTTGTTTCCTATAATCAACTCTTGTTTTCCTTGTCACTCGTCAGTTTTTCCCTCGTTATAATACCATAAGTCATGAAGGCGCTATCGAAGTACATTTTCATCATGTTCTTAATTTTGTCGTTCTTCAGTTTCTTCTTCGTCTAGTTCTTCTTCCTCCTCTTCGTCGTCTATTTCCTCATCGTCGTGTACATCGTCGTTGTCGTCGTCGTCGTCGTCGTCTATAGTATGGAGATTGAGGACCTTCTTGCCCGTTCTCCTTCAGGTGTCGCAGAATTTCTGGAATCGGGAAGAATATCCGTTGTTTTCTGAATTAATTCCACCCAGATCAAAGGACACTTCACTGGAATTTTGTTCCAGGAAATATCCCCCCCACACCCCCTGCCTCTGCCCCTCCACCGAGGGTGGGGGGAGGGGAGGGGGGGGCAGTGCCGGATTTTCCGGAATCAGGTCGCCTTTGTTTCCCGGGAGTAGGGAGCGGGTCTTGTGCCTCTAGACATTTAGTTTGGTCCCAAATGGGACAATGGGCCTCGTTAGCAAAAGAGGAGCACCGTGGCACCCCCCCCCCCTCTTCCCCTCTCCCCTCCCCCTCCCCTTTTTTTCTATAAGGGAGGGGACGCGCGCTGCTATTGCTGTAAGGGGAGAACACTTTTCAGGCTGTTTTGTGTGTATGTGTGTAATATACAGGAATGGAGCTGAGCTCGTAGGGTCCCGTCTTTTAGTTGGTCATACTGTGTGTACGAGTGCGTACCTTTACTTATTGGTAAGATACAGGAATATAACTAAATTCGTGGGATTCCGTCTAGGTGACTATTTGTCAAACGTATGTGTGTGTGTGTTTTACATGTTTATATTTACTGAATAGTAATGTCCAGGAAGAGAGATACGCTGATGGGGGTGTGGGAGTGTAGGGGAGTTATTTTCAGGCCCGAAGTCACCTGAAACACAAGACCATTGGGGCGAACTGTCTTGCGTCGTCCTCAGGCAGTGTGTCCGGGGCCATGTTCCCCATTTCCCGGAAGACACGCGTAGAGGACTTTCTTGACCTGGAAGAAAACGGAACTCAGTTTTACGCGAATTTTAATTTACGCGAAAATTTAATTTACGCGAAATTTTTTATTACCCGACTTTCAGGTATCTCGCGAAATTTTGATGCAAAATATAATGACGAAGAAAAGTTTAGATTTCAAGGGAATCTAGATTCTCGCTTTAGTGATAATGATGATCAGTTTGAGGGAGTTGGAGTTCAGCGATGCGTTGGTGGAGCTCCAGAATAAAGTGTTGGAGAAGGGGCGGGAGGAGGGAAGTCTGGTGTGGACGAAGTTGGATTTATGGGTTTTGGGAAGGATGCCGTGAAGTGACTGTTGTTGAAAAGAGAGAGAGAGAGAGAGAGAGAGAGAGAGGGAGGGGGGAGGTCAGAAGAAGCTGAAGGTTGGGTACGTGGTATAGCCCCAGGGGAGTCGAGCAGTTCCAGGAATATCTTACCATCCACAGAAAACGGGGTACGGACACAGAAAATGAGACGATGTTTTCATGGTGTGGGCGGGGACGAGTGATTAGGAAGTAATAATAATGATAATAAAGACAACAATGATGATGATAATTGTAATAATGAATATAACATTAATAATATTCCCGGTCTTCACTTTTCGAATCCGATGTTGTTGGCGTCGTTTAGTGTTACTTGACTCGTTCCTTCTTTGTTGTCTTGTTTATTTCTCGTTCTTTTGCCTCACTCTTTAGTGTCCTTTGTTGGCCATCGCAATGCAACAACCACCATGCCACCCTGTGGATGACTCAAGACTTCTTCCTGGAAAAAGTTGCTCGGACGTTGAAGCGCTGAAGTCATCTCACGCCGGCACCGTCCAGACCTCTGCTGGCTTCGGTGCGCGATTCGACACAATTAACAATGGCTAGAGCTCCTACGGGACTGCCCCTCGCCTTCCTTCCAGAAGGGATAGTCTTAAAAATGGTGGTGGTGGTGGTGGTGGTGGTGGTGGTGGTGGTGGTGGTGGTGGTGGTGGTGGTGGTGGTGGTGGTGAGTCTACGCCAGGTGGCGCGGAGGTAGTTTTGGAAGAGACACAGGTAATCCGCCGTATCACTGCTTGTGAGTAGTTATTGACATCGTGGTAAAGAGTGTGAGGGTGGAAACTAGGTGACACAGTTGGTTATCGCCCAGGTATCATATCACCTATGCCGAGTCCACTGCTGAACAAAGGCCTCTCCCAGTGTCCTCCATGGGCCGCACGACTGTGCCAGCGTCTGCCACGTCATTCCTATAAAGGATTTACAAAGGAGGAGCATGCCCGGCAGGAGACCTTTTGGTCCATAACTAGGAGGGATGCGAAAAATTATAATAATGATAAACAAATAAATAAAAATATGATAATATAAATAATAATAAATAAAATAAATAGGTAAATAATAGATAATAGCAGATAAATAGTAAATAATAATAAATTGACAGATAATGATAATAAATGATAAATAATAATAAACGTCTGTCTCATCGTCCAACCTGGACTTGGTATAAAACTTAGATATGTAGGAGTGGAGGTATTTTTGGGTGTTTACAGTACAGTTAATGTGTATTAATAGCTTGTTTGTATGTTGTAGCACTGTCTGGACGAGTTGTTGTATTGAAACAAGCCTCTATTGTTCCTTTATTGTTGACAGCCCTTTGCCCTGAACATTACCTTCATTGGTATTCAGTCTAAACAAGAACCGAAAGCCCAACTATAATCTAGAGAATAGGAGAGGTCCCTGACATTGAGCTAGGGACTAACAGCTGGTTTCATTTATATGCGAAGCAGCACTAGGAATGACCCTTCTAGAGAACTGCTCGGTCCTAGCAATCCGGGTAGCACAGTGAGATGCCCAGGAGTAGATGTTGAGGAAATATGCAGATACTTCCTGTGTTCTAAGAACGACGAAGGGTTCTGTCGGGAAAGGGCGTTGTTGTCCCTCCACCAAGGGAACCATCTGAGAACATCGAGAAAGAAAGAATCTCATTGGAGATAAAGACTCCGAACTTATTGGTCTTGTGTTTAGAAGGTGATGAGCCTACGCCAGGAAGCGCTGAGTAGCTGTGCCCGGTGCCCTATTATACGGTCTGGGCTGAGGCAGGTCTCTGCTGGTAATCAGAGAGGAATGCAGGACTCGAACCCACAAATAAGCGAATGCAAGACCAGCATGCTTCCGGCGATAAGAGATTATTTGCAGAGGAAGAAAATTCTTTGTGGTTGTCCTCAAGTAGATTCTGGGAACAGAGAGTTAGAAAAAATTCCCACCAGATGGATATTTGCAAACAGCAGAGTCACAAACTTGGGAATTCTGAACATTAATGTGTGAAGTTCAGAAATGTCGAAGTCGTGGAAATAAAACAGTTTGAACTTGTGTATGTAATGAAGGAAGGTAGACTAGTGGGAATATGTTGTCCAGTTTTCAAGGATTCTCATGGTAGGAATCGTAATATTAATACTGATAATGTTGGTGATGATAAGAAGACGATCATGATAAATAGTATAACAAATTCCACAAACGATTAAAGAAATATATATATATATATATATATATATATATATATATATATATATATATATATATATATATATATATATATATATATATATTTATATATAGGCGTCAGTATTGGGGCGGTAGTAGGGGGGGAGAATGTAGCTGAATTTCAGTGGAAATACAAAACCTATGCGTGACTGTTGTGAGTACCCAGGAACGCCGATAAGTGTTCCTGGGATGCAGACTGTAGACACACAGCGAAGTGAAACGAAAGGAAAGGGAGAGCGGGAAGGCGTAGGGAGCATTGCATAGTAGGAAAGGGGAACAGGTGTTAGGGTAAATGTAAGGAAAATTGTAGAACTATGGCTAAGAGGCTATACAGTAGTAAGGGGGGTCAAATGAATATAGGAAGGTAAAGGAAGGCTAGAGGAGAGGGAAAGAAGAGAGAACCTAGGACTTGGGTGAGCAACCATGGCACGCGTTCAAAACCTGGTTGCACACAAACGGCTTTTTTCCAAGACGCGAAACCCAGAGTTCACCTTAAAAAAATTATAAATAAATCTCCAGCTTCTCTTATATGACTATTGGTAATCGCGTGCTGCGGTGGGCGGCGGGTTGGGGCTCTTATAGGTGGAAGGGAGGGGGCCCATACTTGTATCAAAGATTCGGCAGATTTTGGCACACACACACGTTAAAAGGTTGCCCACCTCTAACCTAGGATGAAAGGGGGAGGGTCAAGTGTGAAGGAGGGCGTGTTGGAGAGGTTCCTGAGCACATTCAGGGGAGTGTGTGGACTATGAGCCCTTTGGGCTTCGGTGAAGTATGAGTCAGGGAGTTGGTAGATGGTGGGTATGAGTTGGAAGCGATGAGGAAATTGGAATGCGGGTACCTTACGTTGAGTCAGTCGAGCACCCCAGCGGGCGTGGGTATTTGCCCAGAGACCCCGCGGAGGAGAAGAAAACTCAGGTAGTTGGGTTATGTGCATTATCTGCGCTCATAACACACACACACAATTCGCGCATGCGAACGCATTTGCGCATGCGCGCGCGCAGTCCGAGACCCGGTTCTTGTCGGAGTAAAAACGCGTAGGGCTCGCCTCTGGAACAGGTATGCAATGCTATACAGTACATGGCCCCTTCTGAAGGAACGCCACGGGGGTGATTAAAACACCCTGACGGCAGCCATGATTAAAGGTACTACACGGTACATAAGGCTTTTGGTATATAATGAATATCAAGACTGAGCAGAGTCCAGCGAGGCGAACAAGGGTGAGAGTTTACTGGATATGTGTGTGTTTTTGTGGTCTTGGAAGAGGAACATGGATATGGAGTCGTAACAACTGTGGGAAGGAGTGGCCTGTAAAAGGAACATCCTTCGGTCTCCTTTCACCACCAACACCATCACCACCACCGTCACTATTCAGCGTCATGTCTTCCTCCAACACTGGTAAGGACATTCATGTTCCAACTCCAACTTCGCCACCACTACCTCGTCATCGTTAGTCAGTGTGTGTGTGTGTGTGAGTGAGTGTGATTGTGATTCACCATGGTCTTGGATCACGTGTTGGACTCGTGATCGACAGTTATTTCCCGGAAGAGAGCTCAGAACTCATATATGACCGATCTATGGGTAATGCTGTGACCTTACACGCACACACACCCCAACTCCTCTCCCACGAGAATTGGAGTAACAACTCGCAGCGCAGCGATACTGAAATTATTTCAGCCCTGGGCTGGATTCGAACCCGGACCTCCGTAGTGGCGGCAGGTAACTCTACCACCGCACCATCGAGTCGTGTGTGCGTGTATGCCCTCTGGTAATATAACCACGACTTAAATTTATTGGATTTAATGAAACAAAATGTAAACCAGGTTGGTCAGGACTGTCGACATGGTTGTCCACGTCCTCATGGGAAACCGTCGCCTTGAGCGGTTTAGGAAACAAGGAAGATCTCGGTTAACCGGCCTTTGCCGGTTTGCAATTAGAAGACGCGCTGGACCTTCCTCCCCCCGCCCCCCCACCCCCGGGGGCAACTTTGCAAGCTGCACAGGCTCCTGCAATTTGCAACTTTACCTGTTAACAGCGTCACTTCTATGCTAGCAACTGCCCCTGCACTTTTATGGCGAGTGGGTAATTTGCCTTCCATGACACTTCACGAGCATTTGTGTGTGTGTGTGTGTGTGTGTGTGTGTGTGTCTGTGTGTGAGAGAGAGAGAGAGTTACATGGAGTTACATGGACAAACGGACAGCAACAGACCTATTGGTCATTACACATTGAGGGAGAGAGAGAGAGAGATGCATAAATGTATACTTACAATCGCACGCGCTCATGTCAACTGTTCATATCAGAACCCTGCAGGGACAAACCCACACTTTACATCGACCACCATTCTTCTTCTTCATCTTCTTTTCTTCTCCTCTTCATCTTCTTCTCCTCCTCCTGTCCCTCTTCCTCCTCATTTCGGTGATTGCCCAACTTCCTCTCGAAGCTCAGGCTCTTTCACCTCCCTACCTTACAAAAAAAAAAAAAAAAAAAAAAAAAAAGAGAGGAATGTCCTGATGGCAACATCGAATGGATAGTGGAAGTTGACTTCTCATACAAGGTAACAACGCAGTCGTCTCATAACGTATTGATAAAGATGATAAACATTTTATATCGTGAGATTCGGCCCCGTTCACCCGAGTCTCAAGCCCTCCAACTGTCCTGTTGTCGCTCACATACCATCACGTCCACGGTTCATAGCCATACACGCACTCGCATCGACTGCCGCACGCCCCTACGCAGCTCATGCGCCCTGTACTCTCGCTCGCCCTCCGGCCGTCATTCTCTCTCTCTCTCTCTCTCTCTCTCTCTCTCTCTCTCTCTCTCTCTCTCTCTCTCTCTCTCTCTCTCTCTCTCTCTCTCTCTCTCTCTCTCTCTCTCTCTCTCTCTCTCTCTCTCTCTCTCTCTCTCTCTCTCTCTCTCTCTCCTATCTCCCCCTCTCCTCTCTCCCCCTCTCCTCTCTCCCTCTCTCTCTCTCTCTCTCTCTCTCTCTCTCTCTCTCTCTCTCTCTCTCTCTCTCTCTCTCTCTCTATCTATCTATCTATCTGTCTTATACACATGCACACACATACACATACACACGCGCCTATATCAACCGAGTGTATCAATATAATTCCCATACACTTCACTATCAAACCATTCTACATCCTCTTGTCACTTCCGCCCTGTTTTGATATTTCTTCTGTTGGATGTAAGGAGAGGCGGGGGCTTCCCTTGGCTGAATAAAATCGCTTCGTCATCCCCCTCCCCCCATCACCCCCCCCTCCCCATGGAATGTCTCCCCACTACTCTCTCACCCTTTCTGAACTCCCAACTCTCCGTCGCACTCGCATTCTCTCATCCCTCTTTCTCTTCCTCCTCCTCCATCCTTCCCTCATACCCATTCACATACCCTTCATAGCCCCCTCCGTGTGTGTGTGTGTGTCTGTCTCTCTCTCTCTCTCTCTCTCTCTCTCTCTCTCTCTCTCTCTCTCTCTCTCTCTCTCTCTCTCTCTCTCTCTCTCTCTCTCTCCGTCCACGTCTCCCTCGCTCCATCCTCCTTCCCTCCATTTAACCCTCCGCTCACCCGTGTAACCTATTGTCTTTAACCCCTATTACCCTTCCCCCTCCACCTTGTATGCAAGGACAGTTGTAGCGCTCCTTAACTTACATGGCGAGGCACGGATACAAGGGCGCTGATTTAGATCGTAACTTAGATGTCTCGGTTGATGGGAAGGCAATTGCGTCATGGATGGTGGAAGAGGGAGACGGTTGAGGATGGAAGGGGGACGGCAACCCCCCCCCCTGCATAATTTTGTAAAGGCAAGTAGAGGGGCGAGGTTGCTGTGGAACGATGGGAATGCATAGAGTCTAGTTTTCCAACAAGGGAGAAGTCGACCTCAGCGCGACTGGCGGGACTGAGGGTGGAGGGATATTACATGTTACCGTAGATTATTTCTTAAAGGAAGGAATATGTATATATATATATATATGTGTGTGTATATATATATTATATATATATATATGTATGTGTTATATATATATATATATATGTATATATATATATATATATATATATATATATATATATATATATATATTATGCCTCCTCGAGGTTCTCGATGTTGATGGCTTAGATTTAAATTGAATTGTGGGTGATAAATGTAAATATGTTCACTGGGACCCATTCAGTGTTGTACGTATATATATTATATATGATATTATATATTATATGTGTGTGTGTGTATTCCTGTTCTTTTCGTTGTTTCTCGTTTTCTTTTTCGGAGTTCTTTCAATGTCCATTTCCTGGAAACGTCAAGGAGGCATGTGGCAGTGTCTGCAGTTCTGCATACATTTAGTCTTGAGGCGCAAGTTGCTCTCCTTCTGTCTCTTCTGACTCCCTCTTCCTCACTCTCCCTCACCTTCCAGCCAACCTGGTTTCCTTTGACTTCCCCTCCCTCCTCTCCCGCCATCTTACCTTTCGTCACCACATTCCTCCTTCATCCACCTGATTCCAATGCTTGTCTTCTTATATTTCATTCTCAGTAGCAGTTAGTGGATGCAAGACGATTTATATAGTATTGGTCTGGTTTCCAGATTTTTTAGAAAAGTGTAAACTTGTGCGCAGAGGTTGTAGTTCTATGCTTCTCCACCACATCCTACATCTGTCGTTATGTCCTCTACATTCTTTCCCTCCTCCATCTCCTCCGTACCCCATCCCTCTTCCGCTCTTCCTCATCCACGGTTTCCCTTCCCCTGTTCTTCCACTCTCAAATTGTCCACCCTCCCGTATCTATTTCCCATCATCCTTGGTTGATTTCTCTCCCTCCAGAACCCCGTTCCATTTCCCCTTCCATCTTCAGTCTTCTCCAAACTCACCTCAGTTGTCCTCTTACCCTCTCCCCCACCTCCTCACCGGACACATGAAGTGTCTCGCATTGTGTACTGTGTTTGGTGACCGTTGGTGCTTGACTCTCAACTTCCCTAAATAATTCACTTTCGCAGGGGTCTTTTCGCGTTATCTTTCTTATCGCCCCGTATCCTCATGACGTTGGTCTTGGCCTGGATAGTACTGCCTAAAGGCGATGATAGACTCTTGTTTCATCTAAAAATAACTCACTCAAGACTGAATAGAATCTCCTACCGATAGGCACAAGCAGAGTTATAAAAGGTGCAAAATTGGTCAGAGTAGGCCTCGCAAATTTTTCGCAGCTCTTTTAATTCGCGATATCGTCCAAATGTTCATGAGCTCTTTGTCTCATGCTGGTGGAACAACATGACATACCTTGCGGAGAGGGTAGCCAGTGTTTGATGCTCCCTGGAGAGTGGTTAGAACATATTGAAAGATTGTTCTCAGATTTGTGTCAACTCCCGTGATGTGTGTCGAGCAGACTTGTTACAGATTTTTCAGTCATGACTGTTGAAAATCATGGTAGGCAGAGTGCTCTCTCTCTCTCTCTCTCTCTCTCTCTCTCTCTCTCTCTCTCTCTCTCTCTCTCTCTCCCCAACCATTCGGAGTCCACCGCAACCGTGGGCATTGCCGAGTCACCTCTGCAAACTTCTCCATGTTACCGTCAGTTTGTGGTTACTAGCACGCGCACTATTATATATATATATATATATATATATATATCTATATATATATATATATCTATATACATTTATATACACATATGTATATATATATATTTTTTTGTTTTAAATAACCCACTGTCGGAGAAACAAAGCAAAAGAAACAGACGAACTGTATATTTCGACCACTACTGTGGTCCTCTTCAGCAGATGAAGAGGACCACAGTAGTGGTCGAAATATACAGTTCGTCTGTTTCTTTTGCTTTGTTTCTCCGACAGTGGGTTATTTAAAACATTTTACTAAATGTGCTACTACATTTTCTTGTGAAATATATATATATATATATATATATATATATATATATATATATATATGTGTGTGTGTGTGTGTGTGTGTGTGTGTGCAGTTAATTGCAAATGTATCATTATCCTCCCTTTTGTATGTGTGTGAGTTTTTGTATTGTGCATATGCGGGTGTCCACGTGCGTGTGTGGAACTCGTATGCGCATGCGCAAATGCATGTATTAAGTGGAACTGGATGGAGGAAGGGAATCTGTTGACTGAGGAAATGAAGAAGGAGTTGGTAATGGATGAGATGGTCCCGAGTAGGTTTGCAAGCATCAGTGAGACTGTTGGAAGCATTTGGTGGGGCCGTTCAGCTCTTAATAATTTGTGTGTGTGTGTGTGTGTGTGTGTGGTTTCATTCATCTGAGTTGTGACCTGATATCAGAACGATGTATTTTTTCCACCAAGAAAATGACAGACATTTGATAAATATGTCCCGTATATATATATATATATATATATATATATATATATGTATATATATATATATATATATATATATATATATATATATATTCGTGAATCTTCCTCCGGTCCTGAAACAGTTTGGGATTTTCTTGTGTTATATGTAAAGAAAGAAAGAAGAAGAAGGAAAGAAAAAATGGACAGATATCTGCTGCCCGGATTGTGAATTGGGTTATATATTCTGGGTTTACCTCCGCTCCTGCCCGTCCCCCCCCCGTAACCCCCACCCCACCTCACATATCACCACCACTGCCTTCGCCCACCTACGCCCTCCCCACCACCTTCACCCCCCACGCCCTCCCCACCACCTTCTCCCCCCCCCCAACCATTGCCTTCGCCACAACCACTGCTTACACCATCGTCTCCACCTCTACCCCCTCCTTCTCCACCACTTCCGCCTCCTTCTCCACCGCCTCCTCCGCCAACAACTTTGGAGAATCGGGGGGAGGAAAAGGTTGGGGAAAGACTCACAATTGCCCGACGCCAAAAATTTTGTTTATGATTAATGAAATCCGACTTTTCTCTCGAAAGTCCAGGAATTTTTGGCACCGATTTGTTTATTTTTACTTATTTGTTCGTTTTCATTTGTTTATTTATTTATTTTTATTCTAATTATTTTCTATTCATTCAGAAGGGATCGTGTATCTTTCCATGAAAAAAAAATCGAAAATACCAAATAAAACGATTAACGAAATTTTGACGCTATACTGGAAGAGTTTCGAAAGAGTGATTAAATAAATGCAAGAAGTACATTCATCCTCCCATCCCGCATTCTGTGAATTACACTCAGGGTAATGAATGTAATAAACTTCCTAGAGAGGCAGTGCAATGTAGTACAGTTTAACTTTTAAGATTCGTTTAGATAAACACCTAAGCAAGATGCTGTAATGCTTGCCATTTACTAAATTTTATTTTTATTCATTTATTATTATTATTATTTATCAATTATATTTTTGTTTATTATTTATCATTATATATTGGTTTAATTTTTTCGCAACCGACCTACTCATGAACCAAAAGGTCTCTTGTCGGCACGCTCATCCTTTTTTTTTTTTTTTTAGAATTAGAATTAGAATTAGGTTAGAAGCCTATGCCAGGAGGTGGATGGGGTTGAAGTTGGTCCATTGTTCCCCAGAGATATGATGGAGGTCAACAAAATCGAGCACAGCTTTTTCGATATTTATGTCATTCGTGGGAAGCGATCCAGAGAACCTCCGCTCTCTTGAAGAAATTTTGGTTTTGGTTTTGTGACATCCGTGGGATTTTTCGATATTTCATGGAGCTTGGTTTACAGAAGGCAGTAATATGATTTACGGTAGGCCACTAATCTCTCTCTCTCTCTCTCTCTCTCTCTCTCTCTCTCTCTCTTCAACAATATCCGGAGCTTCAATCCTTAGAGACAATATCGAATGGAAGGAAAACCTCCGCTCTCTTGAAGAAATTTTGGTAGTTCTGACGTCAGTGGGATTTTCGATATTTCATGGGGCTTGGGTTACAGAAGGCAGTAAGATGATTTACGGTAGGCTACAAGTCTCTCTATTTCTCCTCTCTCTCTCTCTCTCTCTCTCTCTCTCTCTCTCTCTCTCTCTCTCTCTCTCTCTCTCTCTCTCTCTCTCTCTCTCTATCTATCTCTCTCTCTCTCTTCAACAATAACCAGCGTTTCTAACATTAGGGACAATATTGACCGGAAAGATACTAGAAATTCAAATGGATCAGTTGTCATTTTTGAGTGGAGACTAATTTCCAGCCATAAAAGATATAATTAGCGACTCTGGTCAGGAGGGATACCACTGAAGCAGAGTCTTTGGAGTATCATATTGTAATGGAAAAACAAAAGTGAGGTTAGTATGTGGGGGAGAAGGTGCATTGGATGGTGTGAGAAATAGCGAATCCCAGTGTTCGGAATTTCCTGTTGACTTATGCCCTTGTTGCCCAACACGTTCCAGGAATTGTTGACAACGGTATTGATGATAATGCTGTCAGTAAATACGGTCTTAATGCGTACCTTGCTACACGTCTTGTATACGACCCCTCCCCTTCCCCTCTCCTTCCCCTTCCTCTCCCCCTCGCCCTTCCTCCCCGTCTCCCTCCCACGCCAGCGCCTCTATCCCAATCTTTTAAAGTGATGAAAACTAGAGACGAGGGAACGAACGGGGGCTTACCAAAATATCTTGGTGAGAGATCTAGACGGAATGATTTCGCCATCACAATTCAATCCTGCCTTATTGGTTCAATGGATCACAAAGACGAAGTCAAAGGCTGAGCAGCGAGTCGGGACGCAGTGGCTCGATCTGATCGCGTCTTTATAATTATGACTTCAATGCCGGCGTTCGGTTCGCTTGATTCATGGCTTAGACAAAGTGGTTCGCTTGCTTTGGTTGGCTGAAACTACCTACCCTCCCCTCCTTCTCAGTGTTTGTAGGCTGTGGAATTTGTCCTTTTCTTTTCTGTCTTCTGTATCTTATTTTAAACTGTAATTATTATTATTATTATTATTATTATTATTATTATTGTTGTTATCATTCTAGTTTAGGCGTATGTTATAAGTATAGTCGAGTGTTGGTATATCCTTAATAGTAAGAATATATCGGCGCTGGTGTTTTTTTGGTGTTCACGGGGTTTACTGTGTATCCATTGATGTGAGTTGAATTCAGAGAGAAAAGAGAAGAGAACCTAAGGATACTGCCATAGTCGTGTAACACACACACACACACACACACACACACACACACACACATGCACATGCACACATTGGGAATGTAGTTTTATACCAGTGTATAAAGCCCACCCCTCTATATATTTTTCTTCTTTTTTCTTTTCTTTTTTTCTACTCCTTTTCCCATACCGGCTTTCTGTCCCCTATTCATTTATTTAGTCCTCTTTTGGAGTGCATTTCTTCGGTTCCTTTCCACCCTTCTTTCTCCTTTTCACATTCTCTCTCTCTCTCTCTCTCTCTCTCTCTCTCTCTCTCTCTCTCTCTCTCTCTCTCACTTTTTTTTTTCTCTCTCATCTCGTATTTTCTATTTTTTTCCCCTTTGGCCTTCATAGTTTTGACTTGGCCCAATAGGCGAGCTAAGTCTTCAGGGTTTAGGGAGGGGGTAGAAGTAGGGGGACAGGGAGGGGAGGCGTGAGTGGAAGGCAGGAAAGAAGGGAGGGAAGGACGTAGACGGGGTACGAGAGAAAGAGAGGGGGGTGGGGAGATCGGAAGAGAACTTGAATTGAGTTCTGATGGTTCTAGTTTTGAGGCTCCTGCTCGGATAGACTATATATATATATATATATATATATATATATATATATATATATATATATATATATATATTTGTGTGTGTGTGTGTGTATCATGAAGGTGGAAAAAGAAGTCACGGGTCAAGTTCCGAGTTCCTGAGTTTATTCCTGACCGGTTTCGCTCTATGCTTCTTCAGAGCGAAACCGGTCAGGAATAAACTCAGGAACTCGGAACTAGACCCGTGACTTCTTTTTCCACCTTCATCAACTTGTCACAATGTACCAGCATATATATCATGCTTTGTCTGGTCCATACTTGCGTGTTATATTTGTTTGTGTGTATTTACCCTTCCGATTCCACATATTACTATCGGAATCAAAATAGTCCTCTGTGAAATGATAATGATAACAAATAATGATGTTAATGATGGGTATTCATTCCCTTTCATCATCATCATCATCATCATCATCATCACGCATATGTTATAGACTGTATTTTACCAGCGCTTCTATCCTTATAGACAATCTCGCGCCATCACACTCACATGTCACCAGTTCAGCGCGCGCGCACACACACACACACACACACACACACACACACACACACACACACACATTTAGTGTACCAACGCTCGAGTTGGTTTGTGTCATCGTTGTTACTCGAGTAGGCGGGCGAGCGCGTAGACTTGTGTGTTGGTTATCTCTTGTTATTTTGCATAAATGATCGGACCCCAGTTGTTTCCGAAGTACGGGTTGATGCCGTTAACGTAAATGGCCAATGGGGAACGGGGAAGAGCCTGGCGAAATGGAGAGGGTTTTTGGTGAGGGTAGGAGACTTCTAAGAGGAGGTTTATGGCTAGTTTGATCTTCTGTCTGGGATAGAAAAAATAAGTAAATAGATAAATGATAGAAATTGACTGTAGGGATGACTTGTTTCTATTCAATTCTATTTGTTATTTTTCTTTTTTTTTTAGTTATTTTTATTTTATATGATTTTTTTTATTTGTATTTCTGATTTATTTTTGTTTTAATTTTTTCATTTATTTAGAATTTAAACCACACAATTTACGCATCACTTTGCTGTAGTCATGAACCTCATGTCTATAAAAATTTGGTTGCAAGGAAATGTAATGTAGCTAACAGTCAATGGATAAGTGATAATATTGTGTGTGCGTGCGTGCGTGTGTGTGTGTGTTACATTTGTGTTTGCTTGTGTAAATGTGAAAGCGACTGTGTTCAAGCCAAAATCTGCAGGTACATAATGTCTACACAAAAGCCTACGCAATAATTATTTTTAGGTCGTAGCCTTCATAAAACACGAAGAATATCGTTCAGAAGCGAAATGAAATCGCACGGTTCATAGACATAACGCGGAAACTCGAAACGAAACAATAAGATACTCGCCGTGGAAGAAGGGAAAGTTACTGGGTAACCTCGTAACCCAAATATATGACAGCCATGGCACGAAGGTAATCTGAAGGGTAATTTTACGCGCGAGGATATTCGAAACCAGTTATCAGTTTAATGAAAATCTATGCCGATGCAAAACAGATTTCATGAGCGAATTCACAAAGGAATGGTATTGACAAGTCTTCAGAAACAGCTTCCTTTTGCTTAGATCAAAATCTAGAATGTCCTGACATAAGCGTTTTCTAAATAGTTATTCTTTCAGTTAAACACTAGATTCTTACTGCTATTACTGTAGCCCTTAACAGGCGATTTTATTTTTCTTTATGGATTAACCTTGTTATTTATTTTTTTTTCTTTCTTTCTTTCTCCACATGGTCTAGACTCTAGCGGATTGCATCCTTTCAATTTAATCCTCTTCTCGTAATATCTTGGGATCTCTCGGCTCTTTTAACATACAATCTTTCTCTTAGTTTTTTTTATTTTTTTTTATTGTGGGATTTGCAGGGATTGTAAATATTCATATTTTGCTCTTTTTTTCATTGCTATCGTATCATCTAACTTCCTCAATTCTTAATTCTCCTTCTCTTCCCCTTCCTCCCTTCTTCCCTTCTCACCTCTTGTCTCTCCTCTTTTCTTTCTAAGAGGCTAGAGAAGCATTTTAATCCGTTTATGAACAGGGGTGTGTCTGGGGTAGACAAGCGCAGGATGCGTGTTATCGTACATCGTTCATGCAACCATCCAAACGCGAGTCTTTTTTTTTTTTTTTTTTTTTATCAGCCTTAGGCCCACTGGGTATATGGTCTGAAGTCGAAATAACAACAGGTTGGTTTAATTAATTCACCACACAAAGAAAAATAGATGTGTCATGAAGAGGTAGGACTGTAAGGTCAAATTACATTCATACTGTCGCGGCCATGAAACCTATTCAAACTGGGTTTCGTCAGTTGTTGCGAGTTCGTATGAGTAAAAACGACTTTAGTTACGATATTTTGTTTTTCGAATCTCCAAATGTCAGATTACCTTTGCTTCATAAATCGAGAAGCTACATGGCGAATTAAAGCAGTTAAACCTATATGAATTTCAGACACATAAATGTTCTAATGGAGGTATAATATTGAAAGCAAAGTCTTCATCTAGCTTATCAAATTCACAACATTTGACGGAAATCGGCTTAGGCTCGTGAATTAATATTGCTCTCTGTTTGAAATGAATGATTATTTTTCATTTAGACGTCGGTACATACTAAACGTTGTCATATTTTTGCACATCTGCGACATGACGTCATCAAGGTGTACGGACAGCATTCAACTGCCATCCCATCAAGTGACTGTTGAGTCCCGGCAAGGGATGGTAGACCTTATTTTCCAAACAGATCCATTTTATTCCACATGGCAACAATTGATTCGATTTCCAAAACCACAGATTATAATATTCATTTATTCGTGGAAGAGTAATAAGTTGCAATGAAAATAGTGATAAAAAGAAATCGTGTACATGGTCAGCGCATCTGAATAGAACATATATATATATATATATATATATATATATATATAAAGAGGGAGAGAGGAGAGTGATGGAGTGATGTGGCACAGCGCGGTCTCACCTAGCCGCGCTTAAGGGCTCACGTTAAAATCGATAATGTTGGTTGCACTCAAACCCCGACACAAGCTTCGAAACTTCAGACCTTTTTACAAATGTTGCGTAGGTTAGATGAAGTGAGTTTCAGGCGACTAGCATAGTGTGCGTGTGAATGAAACCCCTCCCCATTTTATAAATCAAAGAATGAAAACGAAAAACGGAGAAGAGAACATAAAATCAAGAAAAGGGGGAAGGAAATTGAGGAAAAGTTTGGATAACTGACGGTAGAATCGTCCGAAGAAAATTGAGATTGTTTTGATAGTATTCGGACATTGCTTGGATGATAGAGAAGATTGAGGGCGACAACGTGGAGGGAGGGAGAGGAAAGGGAGGAGATTCTTACGGGAGATGTTTCTTGATGAAATGGAGAATTTGAGTTATTGAGAGGTCAACCGACGAGGATACGTGTATGAGAAATAGAAAACGGAGACAGTTTATAGTAATGTAAAGAAGAAGAATTGTTGCATATAATAGGGTGTTTGATGACCACCTGTACAATTTGTGTTGTATGAACCCTTGGAAAATTATATGCAAAGTTGATAGATAATTAAGGGCTGATGAAAGAAATGAAAAAAGGTTTTGGGAAGATGGGAAAGGAGGAGAGAGGGTGGGAAGATAGATAAAAACACAAGGTTCCCAAGGAAGTAGTGATTGTTAGCGCGTCCGAAATGCCAAGAAAGAAAATACGGAATATTCCTAACGTTGTTCAATACAAAAAAAATGTATTGGTTGATTGATGCATTGATTTATTTTATTTTATTTGTTCGTTTTTTTAAGGAGTTGCATTGGACTGCGCTTAAAGTGTTCATACTATATTAATGGAGATATTGAATTCGAAAGTGACGTGACGTCACACAACACCGACTTGCTACGTTACAATTTTGTTGAATATTTTACACACAAGATATAGATTCATACGTTCACAGCGTTGTAAATAGTGAATATTGTGTAAGTTAGCAGAAAACATGCCGTGTTTATTTGCAAGAACAAACATTGAATGTTTTCATAATTGTTCTTGAGATTGTTCACACAGCTGTGGAAAAATGTGGAAAATGGCTCGACCTTGTATATTCCTCTCGCAGTGTTCTTTGAAATACAACAGCAAGATCCAATGAACGAAACCAATAACAGCCAGCGGAAAACTTATTCACATCTCAAAGTCGATTAGAAAACGAATAACACGTTAACCTTTGATGATTTTTTTCACACTCGCAGATCTCGCCAGACAATTTTTTTTCCACCTCATTCAATACATATTTCGCTCTGGAAGAAAACTTTGATAAAAGGTGGTAAGTTCCGTGTTTCCAGTTGAGAATCAGATGTATCGACAAACCGTTATGTCCTATTTTTGTTAACAAATGTGATTTTAATTTACAGTGTGTTTAAACGTATACATATATGTATTCATGTGAGGTGTATATGTGCGGACATGTATGTGAGTGTGCAAGCAAGCTATGTGCATCGTGTGCGTGTGTTAGAGTGTGCAGCAAGAGCTCTGTGATGTGAGGCTACTAGTGCTTTTGCTGGCATGAGTCACAGACCGTATGCATGGTTGTAGCTGGCGCCGTCGTTTGACTTTGAACATACACAGTCGGCATAAAAAGTTATCAACATCCGTGTGTGAAAAGTGTGATATATATTTTTGTCCATTGGATACCGAGATGTTAGTGTGTGTGTACGAAAGCACATATTTATCTTCTTTCTTCCAGTCAGCCGTTAGCCCCAAAGATACGGGAAGTATTTTTATATACACAACAGATAGAATAGATATTGGTGAAGTTAACTGGCGAAATATTTTGACCAAATAAAAGGTTTGTAATAACTTAGAAGATAAAACTAGATGATTAACAGCCTACCTGTATTACTGTCATCTACTATTACGTGAAACATTAAAGCAAATCATAGTATGGACTTAATTATAATGCTTAGTGGTCAACCTTGGTAAATGTATGTTCCTGCACTTATTTTGAGTTTCTAGTGGGTCTTGATGTATTCTAGAAAGTAATATACTTACAGCAGTAACCTTTGCCTTTAGTCCTATGATAGCATGGTCAATTGGCAGGCAGTAATTATAAGTCTTTATGCTCGTGAGGCACGGACCAAACCATACACGCCATAATATACAATTTAGCTGTCGGTGTTCAATAGATAAACCTATATTAGTTCATTGGAGGAATGTATGGTGTTAATATAGTGTTAGTATGTTGATATGAGGAATGATGTATTGTGTTTGAGTAGAATACATATTTTTTTGTTTATTATAATTGCGTTGGTGCAAAAGGCAGATATAGAATGCAAGAATATTTCTGTATTTGATTGTATTTTATTGATTTGTTTGTTTGGTTTTATTTAATTTTTAAAAACTTGTTCACTGAATGGGTGATCTCTACTCAGAGTATATGTAGATTTCAAACACAATATAGTTTGTATTGAATTGATCAAAGTAAACGTGATATTACAAATTGACATAATCCTGTAATACAACAAACAGGTGATCACAGCCAAGGAATACAAGCAAGTGAATACATTGACATGCCTGCCATGGCTGTATTCTCATGACGTATGGGTATATTGTGACGCTCCAGTGTGACGTGTTCAAAGCCGTCACACCTTTGATCAACCTCTCGACTAATGAGCGATGCGACGTTGTTTTGGGCGGATGACTTTGATGGGTGGCAGGTGGTGTGATCACAGCTGACACAGTCTGATCCCCACTCCCCTTCCCCTCCCACTCCCTCCCCACCCTTGTAGGGGTGTGGAGGGAGGTAGGAAGTGAGAGGCATTGAAAGAGAAGAGAACTCAATTGTCCGAGGTCAATAGTCAATTCGGGAGTTGTGTGAGTCATGCTTGTTCTTGTTCTTGTTCTTGGTGTTCTTCTAGGGATGGAGGGTTGGTTATAGACATATTTTTTATTGGTCCTAATGACAAATTAGTTTTAACTGATATAGATTTTTTTTCCTGGTCTCTGTTCGTGGTAGTCGGACACTTAAAACACGCCTCTTTCTTAGCTTTCATGATCCTGATTGGTTGAGATTCTTAGCTTCCATGATCTTGACTGGTTAAAATGATTACCGTACAATGCTGAGTATGTTTCCCACACTTTTTCCTGTAAATGCTGTCGTGGAAATAGTTACAGAAAATGGAAAGCGGTATTAAATGATACGGTAATGGTAGTAGGCGGAGCTTCTCGGTTAAGTGGGCGGAGCCAAGGGAAGGATGTTGACCAGCAAAGAGACATTTGATTGGTTATCTGGAAGAGGATAATATTAGGTTCAGTTTCCCCCCCCAGAACACAAAAATTGTCCACATTCTAATAAAATCTTCCCGGCGACAAACAGAATAAAGTATGGTGGGGTTATTGTGGGATAGAATTGGGATCAAGAGTAGAATTGGATTCGTCTGTAGAGAGCGCTGGAAGAAACTCCCGAGGACAAATGCTTGCAGGTCGAAATTGCGTGCATAGAGGTTGTACCCACGAGCCTACGCCGTTGCTGCAGTGTTGCTTGCGTGTGGGTTGGCAATTTTTACTGCAAACATACTACACGCGTGTCGCTTGTTTCCTTTTTTTTCGAACGTACTCTCATGGGTATATTGCCAACATGATAGTCATGATGATTAGAGAGAGGGAGAGAGAGAAAATAAACGTACGTAGTATGTTGCAAGGTATTATTTGATGGCGTTGATATTGATTTTAATAACTACTTTAATGACAGTTGTTGATAGTAGTGGTAGTGATAATTATTATGATAATAACGATAGTTTATGATGATAATAACAATAATAATAATAATAAAGGATACGAGAACAAAAAACGAATTTTGTCAGACTATTTGTGTGATTGCTAGAGAACCAGAGCTCAGACTACCGGGAGGGAGTGAGGGAGGTGGAGGTGGGGGACCGTTGTGGAGGAGGAGTGGGAGGAGGTGGTTAATAAAAGAAGCTCCAAAATATTTCTTGTCTAATTACACCCATTCCACCCCCCATCGGTTGCCATGTTGTAGTTATATTCGCCAAAACATTTTTGACTTTCTTCTCGTATATCCAGGTAGTGTCATGATATATTTTTAAAAATTCTCTTATAATCCGTTTGTAATGGTCGCGTTTTGTTCCAGAATGTTCTTATGGTACTTAGACTCGTTACTTTAATTCCATATTGTGTAGATTTTAGTTGGCAGGCAAACTTAGACCATATATGATATATGTATTCACTATAAGCCTAATATAGTTTAAAAAGAATTATTCAGGATGCTTAGTGATACATATACTCAAAATTACATGTGATAAGAGTTACATTTGTGTCTATATGCGTCTGTGCGCCAAGGTTGTGTGGATCTATGACGGTTTGAAGGTGAACGTGGAAGGGAGGTGGAGGAGCCTTGTTCCTCCAGGGACTGTGTCGAGGATTGCACCGCTATTTCTCGATTATAACCGAATATTAAACGAAAAACTGAGTACCAGTGAAGAAGGTTATCTTCGTGGAAAATTTTCGGAATTCGTATTCGTAAACAATAAAAGATAAAATGAAAATTTTAGCAGACTTATTGAACTCTTGAATAATGAAAATTGATCATATTTGTATTTATGTATATTGTGTAGGAAATTGATTGTGATATATGCTTTCATATAATTGTTGGCTGCACTTCTGTTCAATCTTTCGAACGCTTATCTAACCTCACTTGTTTCTTTCCACGACAGATGAGCTGGACGCGAGGAGTTTCCAAGGAAATAGGAGTCACGTGGATCACTTCAAGCTACTCCAGCGAGACGGGGACTCCCTACTTATCGGAGCCAGGTAAGCAGACGTTCTTCGTGTACTTAACGAACGCGTTTTATACTATTGAGTGAGTTTGGGAGTACAGAGAAGATCCGACAAGGGGATTGGAGGAAGATGGTAAATGGTGCATTGTCAAGGTTGCTTGATCATGGGTCTCTCTCTCTCTCTCTCTCTCTCTCTCTCTCTCTCTCTCTCTCTCTCTCTCTCTCTCTCTCTCTCTCTCTCTCTCTCTCTCTCTCTCTCTCCCCCTCTCCTCCAAAGGGGCTCCTCTTTAACTAAATAGAATCTCCTAGCGTTAGACAGAACAATATCCTTAAATCCTCATCAAGACAATGTTTACGAGCCCAAAGACTTGAACGTTCAAACTGAAACAAACATAAACGCTTAGGACCTAAATGTTTACAGTGACCCATTAAATGACTGGCAGTGTTCCCGTTCTTCTTTTTTGTATAAGCTCAGAGTTGCGTTGTTTATATACTCTCCCATTTATTATCTTACCAGATAGAACAAAAGATTCATCGACCCTGTTACAGGAAGGGATACCTACCGGTTGAGTGAAATTGATATCAGACGAAATAGAATGATAATTATGGAGTAAAGTTATATTTACCACATTGTAGAAAGGAAGCGTTGCACTTTACAAATATTACAAAAAAAAATCAAGAGGTAGCATTGGGAGATGTTTATAGTTTAAAGAATAGATACCCAAAGAAAAAAATAATAACACAATTGCCATTTCTCTTAAACGAGGACTAAAAATAATTCGAAGAGAAAAGATGTTATGATGTAGAAATGCTGTTCATGAAGAAATGTTGAATGAAATTATATTAAAAGTTAGGGGAAAACAGGTTTCGTTTTGTGCTGAAATATAATATTAAGAGAGAATCTTCACTGCTGGAAGGCCTGCTGGAGCTTCCAGGAAAGATAAATACGAAATACTTAGAAGGAAAAATTGTGGCGGGGCTTCAAGACGCTGGGATATAATGAAGGGTGCTCCGAGATGCTGGGAGATACCTACTGATTAACGGAAAACCTTTCGAATATCCTTAAAAATAATCTGGTCGACAAAAGGATCCCATATGTCCCTTTATATATATATATATATATATATATATATATATATATATATATATATATATATATATATATATATATATATATATATATAATATCTTGATCTTGTGTTTCCTTTCATCTTCATCTTCATCTTCATATTTATTAAAATGAATTTTGTGTTGTACTGGCTGTAGAGGAGTAGATTTGTATATATTGGATACGTACGCGTGTGCATGTTCTTGTACATGTGTGTTTGTGTTTCCGTGTTTTCTGGTATATAGATACACGCGTTTTCGTGTTTTTTACAAGTATGTGGATATGTTTGTGTGTGTATTGTTTGTATATTGTGTGTGTGTAGCCTGGCTTAACTCATAGGCAGGCACCTAAATGTGCTCATTCATTAAAAAAAATCGAGCATTTTTTTGTGAACTCTTCTGAACGTGACATTTATGCAGGAGAAGCAAGCCCCGGATGAGGCGGAAATTAACCGTCAAATAAGCGGTCTTAAGGCCACTACCCGGATTCCAAAGTTTTTAACACGACCGGATACTTGGAGTGGCACCCCCCACCCCCCACACCCCGAAACTTGCGTCCGAACTCACGAACAACGCAGGAACTTTGGTGATTGTAGAAGTGTGTATTGTGAGTGCTGGCCATGCAGAGTCTCGAGGTGACTTGTTTTGTCGATAAAAAGGTTACGGGAGAATAGGAAACGCGCGCGGACGCGCACACGTACACATTTCACTTCTTATTTACGTGATGATTTATTTATTCATGTATTTCTTATTTATTTATTTATGAATTTATTTGTTTATTCTGCCATTTAGACTACAACTGGGCAGGTTGTAAAGAAAATACAGAGAGATAGAGAGCTACGGGTGAACATTAATAGACCCCACACACACACACACACAAATACGTAGTCCAAAACTAGGCTGATTATAATGTTAATGATAATAATAGGAATTATGATAATATTAGCAATAACAATGGTAAAGATAACAATGATAGTAATAATAACAGGTCTGAAAATTTGGGTGGTATGTGAAATGGGGGGGGGGGAATCTGCAGAAAGGTCCGAAAATATTTCATAGTTTTGTTCTAAATACTCTTCCGAAATGTATACGTATTGAATGTTTTGAAAAATTATTTACCTGAACCAACAGCGATGCAAGTTAAAGGAGGCTTTCATAGTCACGGCGAGTGTATTTCGAATAGAATTGAATATTTTTCTGTATGCATGTATACCCGTGTGGGTGTGCTTGTGTGTACGTATTTTGATTTTGTTAATAATCTGCGTTCGTGTAGTTGTGGGCGTGCTTTGTGTGTGTGTGTACATATTTTGAGTTTGTTATTATGAATGCGGTCGTGTACATGTTAGTGTGTGTGTGCGTGGTTGTGTACGTATTTTGTGTTTGTTATTATGAATGCGGTCGTGTGTTTGTGGGCGTGCTTTATGTGTGTGTGTGTGTGTGTGTGTGTGTGGTTGTATACGTATTTTGAGGTTATTATTATGAATGCGGTCGTGTATATGTTACTGTGTGTGTGTGTGTGTGTACGTATTTTGAGTTTGTTATTATGAATGCGATCGTGTGTGTGTGTGCGTGTGTGTGTGTGTGTGTGTGCGTGGTTGTGTACGTATTTTGAGTTTGTTATTATGAATGCGATCGTGTGTGTGTGTGCGTGTGTGTGTACGTATTTTGAGTTTGTTATTATGAATGCGGTCGTATACATGTTTGTGTGTGTGTGTGTGTTTGTGAATGTAATATTATATTATATAGTATTTTGTTTATTGTTTATCCGATTAGTCATTAGGGAAACAGGAAACTTTTGTCCTAAATAATTCATCCCAAGACCACAAACAAAACTGAAACAGAAAACATAAATCCGCATTACAGATATAATAAACAAGTATTTTCCTTTCAATAAATGAAAAAGGAAAAAAGAAAAACACCGTGGGAACTCGAAGATCGCATAAGGACATGACGCTTCAGACTTCGCAGAGTAAAAGTGTCTTGAATAAAGAGCAAACGACCTACTTGAGTGTCTGATAGTTCCTCCCTCCCCCCGCCTTCCCCTCAAGTCTCCAGAGTACTTTGCAACTAACAGCTGTACTTGGTGCGTTGGCCAACTGCCCAGCTGGTCCCAGATGGCAATACCACGTGTGCAACTGCGCAACTTGGCGGCTTGAACCATCTGGAAGTACTCGTCGTTGCTGTATCTTCCTTCCGAGGTGGTTAGCTGGGCTGCGTGGGAGTGAGGGAGTGAAGGTTAAAGTGCCAGCTGGGAGTACTGAAGACTCCCAGTTCGAGTTCAACCGTATTAAGCCAGCCACGCTGTCATTTTGACAAAAACAATCCAAACATATTCAGTGATTAAATAGATTGTAGTTTTTTCACTCGCGTGTGGATTTATGAATTGTTTATGAATGGATTACTTCAACTTTCTGTACACTTACGAATTCGATCTTGTTTAGGGTTCCTCTCTGTAAACACGGACGATGGACCTGAATGTAATTATACTAGCAATGGCTAAAAGGGGGGTATTACTTCAAATTGATGCATGGAGGTTACCGTAATTATGTCTTCGTGATCCAGTGGCTCTCAAACTGTTTCACTCCATTTCCCCCCTTTCCATGAATTCTCAACATTCGTCTGGCTCCTCCTTCCTTTTTTTCCACAAATCCCACCCCGCCAATAGAGGTAGGAGAAAATAACAATAAAATGTCGATGAAAATGAACCTTTTGCTTCATTGCAAAGTTGGCAATCATAATCATATTTCTTATGTTAGGAGAGAGTAATGGAAGTTTGTCTTTATGTTCAGATTCCTCTTATTATATAGAAATGTATAATTTGTAACATCAGGCCATGACACAGCTTAAGTTTTTGGTCATGGTTGAGAACCACTATCCAGTCGTTACCATGGAAACGCCATTATCCGTGAAAAATCACAGTCAGTGGAAATGCCACGTGCTTTGTTGTTATCCACAGCAACAGAATGAGATTCCAGTGCCAACCCCCGGCACAGCGCCATCGGTAGGTGATTAGCAACCAATCATGGAAGAGGCTAACAAGGTTTGGGTGCCAATTTAACAACGGGATGATGACGCGATGCACCTTAAATGACTCCAGTCGATGTCAAAGAAATGGGATTGGAGACGGATTCAGGGAGCATTTCCCTAACATTTTCCGACCCTAGCACATCCTGTGGTCTGGTCTAAGCAGCCCAGCACACCTCCTAACTAATATCTTATTACTGGAAGGATAAAGGAAAGGGTAGTATGTATATGCATCGCTTCCCAACACACACACACACACACACACACACACACACACACACACACACACACACACACACACACACACACACACACACACACACACACACACACACCCCACACCCCACACCCCCCTAGAATTGATTCCAGCACCCTCAGCGGGTGCGAGAAGCCAAGGTTAGGAAACGCTGCCTCAAGGGGAGGTGAAGGGAATGAGGATGATTGGAACTACTCTACATAGCTTCAACTCGCTTTAGCACTTGCCGGTTCGCATTCTTTACAAGGTGAGTTGGCGAGACATCTGTCTGTGGTTTGTAAACCTCATACAGACGCGGTTGGTTACTGGAGCATGAAGTCGGACCCTGTGTATGTGGTTAAGCGCTGGCTACGGTGTGATGGTTTCACCAACACGTATATCCATCAAGAAGGAGGCCTCGCCTTACGTGGTGGCCGTTGTGCGTTCGATTCTTGTCCAGAATTTTTTTTAAACTTTTGTTCCGAGAGAGGAAGCCATCAAAGTAGTGCTTCGTCGCAATATCGATGAGATATTGGCTCTTTTTAAGTTTTCGGGGCTTGTATGGTACGCTGACCAGAGTCCTGTGACACGTTGTGGGACATATACGTATTCATATGGTACCAATACATATACATACATGAAAAGAGGAAACACAGGTGTCTTAGTCCGAGTTTATTCCTGACTAGTTTCACAATGAACTTCATTAATGCGAAACTAGTCAGGATTAAGACTCCTGTATTTTCTTTCCCCACCCACGTCATCTGTCAGAATATTTCAACATGTATATCAAATGGTGTCAAACATCTACTTCGTATAAAGGCACAGTGCCCTGGTAGCGTAATCAGGGGCGTGTTGGACTCGCATTCGCTTAGTTATGTGTTCGAAGCCCTCACTCCTCTCCGATTCCCAGCAGTGACTATTACCTTCCCCAACATGCCCCAAAGCGAATAGGGCAAAGGTGTCGGCTTCGGCCGCAGTTACGCAATATTGTATGGGGACACACACACACACACACACACACACACACACACACACACACACACACACACACACACTGAAGAGGTTAAGTCAGAGATGACAAAGAAATTTAAAGCCTGAGGGGTGGGGTTACCGAAAGGCGGGTTAGTTTAAGTTAAGAATTATATATCAGCGTTCATCATTGAGTGACGATTAGTCGCCGGCGCTACGTGACTTCGATCCGTAAGGGTGTCAATAAAAAATATCGCCACACACGCGCACACGGACAGAATTTCATAAACTGCAATGCTAATGCGGGATTAATGTACATTTCAGTGTAACCGGGCAGTTTAAGAATCGGCGATTATAATTAGTTAAATTAATTTGGGAACTCGCTTTTGATACACGGGTGGGTTTCAGACTCACAGGCTCATTAGCACATACTCAAAAATTAATGATCTTGAAGATCGGGGAGAGGGGCTGAGAAAGACATTCATGCACTCGTTCTGAGAAACTGGAGACTTCGAAAGGGCGACCTGTCCTAAAGGCGAACACTTATAAAATAAAACGCACCTGGCAAACTCGGTATTACGTTAAAAAAAAATCCTAAAGACGAACGCGTGGGTGGTGGTGGGGTTCTGGAACAAAATGAAAATTTCGGAAAGACGCGGAGAATAGAAAACGAGGGAATTCGAGTTTTTTTTTTTTTTTTTTTTTTTCTAAGGAAAAGTCATTCCGGAGGAGGGCGGAGAGACACAATCCGGAGGAAGACCCGGACGTTAAGAGAACTCGGACAGTCCGGAACGTGAACGACGACGAAGGGTCCCGGACAGGAGTCTTGGAGGCGTTCAAATGTCTGACCCAGACATTGTCCGGGACTTGGGAATGGGTGTTTGGGGATCTGAGGGACGGAAGGGGAGATGAGATGGAAGAAGAGGGGGAGGAGGAGGAGAAGAAGAAGAAGTGGAAATGATTGTTTGGGGATCTGAAGGACAGCGGACCGAAAGAATATGAGATGGAAGAAGAAGAGAAGAAAGAGAGAAGAAGAAGAGGAGGAGGAAGTGGGAAAAGGTGTCTTGGGATCTGAGCGACGGCGCATTGAAGGAAAGATGAGATGGAAGAAGAAGAAGAAAAAGAAGGAGGAGGAGGACAAGAAGATGTAGGAATAGGTGTTTGGCGATCTGAGAGACAGCGCATGGAAGGGGAGATGACATTGAGGGGGGAGAAGAAGGAGGAGTAGGAGGAAGAGGAAAAAGAAGGAGGAGGAGGCTGGTTAGGAAAGAGAGGATGTGGAGAATGGGAATGAGAAGAAGCGTGTCAGAGAACGAAGCGAAAAAAAGGGAGAAGCTTCGTGTCCTTAATTAAGATTTTTTTTTTTTTTCGTACCGGGATTTATCGTGCTGAATAGAATAACTTGGTGAAAACCAGACAGTTACATGCTAACCAAGTTGTGGAGGTTTACTTAACTAAAGTTTACTGGTTCAACGAAAAGGTTTTAGTGGGTTTATGGTATTGTGTTTTATGTTTGATGACGGGGGGATATCCCCTAATCATATTGAGAGTATCATTCAAAGTTTCAAACGAGAGTGTGTGTGTGTGTGTGTGCGAGCGCAAGCGCGCTCGCGTTTGGCACATATTTGGATCAAACTCTTAGACGACGTGACACTAGGTTCCAACTCAGACCTCATTGTGCCCATCCTTCCCCCTTCTGTCACTTCTTCAGGAGTGCTTGCCACCCCCCTCCTACCCAATCGTACTTTAACATTATGATCAGCAGTAGTCATTAATATAATTATCATCATCATTCTATCCATTAAGCCTGGTCTTTGATTAGTCTCAAAGACACAAGAGAGGCGTTGTTCCTTCGATCCCAAGCTTCTGTTCCATTTACTCGCTAGAACGCCTTGGGCCGCCGAGGGTCCTCTCGCGGACGCCTTGGGTGCGGTCAGCAAGATCCCCGGCCTCTGGTTTGATAGTTGGCGTCGAGGGTATCATTAGTAGAAGATACGAGATAAGGCGTTTCGTGGTCTCCTGGGAGACGTCTGGAGGTGTCATGGAGGTGCTTGGAGGATGCTGAGACGTTAAAGACTGGCGTTGTTGGATGGACGGATAGATGGGGGATGCTGAAGGATTAAGATAACACCTACAGTCGTGTGAATGCAAGTACAGGTAGTTCTCGTTTTGTGCGAGATATGGGTTCCTACGGGTTTCGCACAAACTGAAATCGCACAAAAAAAACATATTTCCCCCATAAGAAACAATGGATAATAGGGGGGATGCGGGTTTTGGCCCAAAAAACTTCCATTTTTTGAACGAAAAACACATTTATTTGACTAATAAAGTGAACATGTTCTAAAAATGTATCGTTCTAAACCTATAAGTAACACTAATGTGTAAATAAAGTGTAAATAAAGCACCCATTAAAACTCAACACGATGCTCCCTCACTTCTCACAGTCCCTCACAGTCACTCGCCATCTTCGTCTGTGCTGTCCACCTCCTCTGGCACATCCACTTCCACTTCCACTTCCTCTCCTATAGCTTCAGGGTCATCCACTTCCTCTTCCTCTTCTGTCACTGGTTGCACAGGCGGTTTATTGAAAAACTCCAGCATGGTGGTCTGGCGGTTTTTCTTTTGAAATTCAGTCTGCATTTGAGTGTAGCAGAAAAGTGTGTCCATACACTTTCTTGTGATTGTGGTGCTTCGTTCAACATTGGGGTCGTGTTCTTCCAGCATGGCAAAACCTTCTTTTATTTTTCCTAATGCTTCACTGATAACAGTGGCAGTGAGCGTCAGTCCTCCTTCAGCCTTGTCTGACGCAGCCGTCGCTTCTGCTTCTTCTCTTTCCCTCTTGTTCTCTTCTTCGATGTCCAGCAGGTCTTCATTGGCTCAATTCTTGTCTGTGTGACTGAAGCAGTTGATCAATGTCCTCTTCCTCCACTTCATCAAGGCCTAAATCCTGGGCATAGCTGATTGTGTCCTTGTTTGCCTTCGAAACGATGTCGTCCACATTGAAGTCTTCGAAGGAATGAACAAACTGAGGACACAGTTTTTTCCAAACACCATTCAGACATTTCGTTGGCACTTCATCCCAGGACTGCTTGATAAAGGTTACAGCATCTTTTATTGTAAAATTCTTCCAGAAATCTCGCAGCGTCTTGTTCATCTCGTTCGTTTTCTTTACTGCAGCAGCCATCGTAGACCTCAGGTAGTAGGACTTGAAGGTTTGAATCAGCCCCTGGTCACAGGGCTGCAGCAGACAAGTCGTGTTGGGAGGCAGGAGGGCCAGTTTGATGTTGTTACTGAGACTTTCAAGACTGGCTGGATGACTGGGAGCATTGTCTACCAGCAACGAGATCTTCAAGGGGATGCCTTTCTTGTTGCAGTAGGCTTTCAGCTCGCTGTGCAACTTGTTCTTGTAGTAATCATTGAATACTTTTCCAGTCATCCATCCCTTCTTGTTGGCGTACCAATGGACTGGCAGGAAAGCCCGGTCATATCCCTGAAACACACAAATTATCCGAGAATTAAGGTGTGGCCACGCTCCTTTTTCTTAACAAAGAAAACGTATAAGCCAGTCGCTTGCATCACAAACCTAAGTATTTTTAATGTCACTTGTGTACACTTCACAAACCCTGATTAATTAACGGTATTAAATATTTTATTATTTAACACAATCAATAACAATAACAACATAAGAACTGTAGAATAAATAGATAAATATTAAATAAACCAATCTTACCTTAAGGGCTCTGGGGTTCTGAGAGTGATAGATGAGGACAGGCTTCAGCCTGCAGTCCCCCTCAGCGTTGGCCCCCAGCAGCAGCGTCAGGCGGTCCTTGGACGCCTTAAAACCAGGCGCCGTCTTCTCCTCCTGTGCGATGTACGTCCTCGCTGGCATCTTCTTCCAGTAAAGGCCGGTCTCGTCTACATTGAACACTTGCTTGGATGAGTATTGTCCTTCTTCCAGGGTCTTCTTAAGCATCTCTGGGAATTTCCTGGCCGATTCTGTGTCTGCTGATGCTGCTTCTCCGGTCATTTTGATGTTATGAAACCCGTGTCTTAGCTTAATTTTTGCAAACCAACCAGAACTTGCTTGGAAGGATGTATTTGGCCCGTCATTTCCTTCGATGTCGTTAATGAGGCTTTTAGCTTTTTCCTGAATGATGGCCAAACTAACAGGAATGCTGTTCTTGTTCTGGTGTTGAATCCAATTCGCCAGCATTTTTTCCATCCTCTCCATGGCCGACGATCTGCTGTAGGCTACCCTCTGCAATGTCCTAGACGAACCTGCTTCCACAGTTGCTCGTATTTTTGCAGCATTGTCTCGGACGCGCCGCAGTGTGCTCTCCCCCAATCCCAAGGCATGGGATATGATCGAAGTTTTTTGTCCTTGGTCATACCGGCTCAAAATTTCCATTTTCTTAGCCAGAGTGAGTGACTTGCGCTGTATTTTCTTAGCTGGAGGGCCGCTGCTGGTTCCAGGAGAAGATGAAGGACGTTTTGGGGCCATTTTGACGAATGAGTAAACTGGCTGGACTGGCTGTGACTGCAAACACACGAGAGGGCTGTAAACATTATAACTGGGAGCGTGAGCGGCCGCCTGTCGGCAGGCAGCGGAACTACGTATCTGGCGCACTGTTTGAAATGCGGTTGGGGCAAATCGCATCTTAGCGAACAGATCGCACAATTTTAATTAATCATAATATTTTTAATGTCGCATCTTAGCGAATTCGCACAAACAGAACACGCACAAAACGAGAACTACCTGTACTGTAACGCAAATGAATGTGATGCTTAGATTGAATAAAGGATGTAATTGTTTTGGATTGGGTTTAGATGGTAGGGAGTGTAGTTGAAGCGTGAAACTGAAGAACACATATGCACTTGCATAAGCACTTGCACACGCGCGCGCACTCACACACGCACGCACGCACACACATTATGCATACATTACATACACATTTGAAAAAAAAATTGAATGAAGCTACACAACTATATATATATATATATATATATATATATATATATATATATATCAATATCAGGAACAGTATGCCAGTTTACCGCCTATTCTTAGCTGCATTTCACAACAGCGCGCCATAAGTCGATTTTGATGCCTCGACGCAAATTTCGTGGTCTCCACGCGCGTTTGCGTTGAAATTCATCACGTTGCGACAAGTCAAGCGACCTTGTTGGTTTCAACGGAAGTCGCGAGAGAAGGAGAGGAAGAGGAGAAGAAAATAAAACAAAAAAGATAGAAAAAGAAACATGCTATTTTTTGCACCGAGACGGGGAAAGTAGGTGTGATCAATGTGGTGCCACGCGCGGGGCTGGGTTTCGTATGATTTGTGAGATTTGTTGTACATGAAAAAAAGTCAATCAGCTTACCTTGAGTGTGTGCGTGCGTGCGTGTGTGTGTGTGTTTTGTATGCAT
Organism: Oratosquilla oratoria; assembly: GCF_046742065.1. Taxonomy (NCBI): domain Eukaryota; kingdom Metazoa; phylum Arthropoda; class Malacostraca; order Stomatopoda; family Squillidae; genus Oratosquilla; species Oratosquilla oratoria. The sequence goes on along the minus strand of NC_134805.1, from coordinate 44,660,194 downwards.
TTGTTTGAACAATCATGTACATCCTGCACTTCTTGATTCGCTAGTAATTTTTCTAGTACATGACTTTTCCTTGTTCCATTCATCGCCTCAATTCATCAACTTTCCTCTCTTCCCCTTCACTCTCTTCCCTTCGTCTGTCAGTCTCATGATGAGAATCATATTGTGGGACTGGAGTTCGTGTTTCCATGGCAACAGATGCATCAGCATCCCACGGAGTTCCACTGTCCGGACATTATGGCGTTTTATGTCATCCCGTATCTTAGGCTTATTAAATGTTGCCGCGCATATATGCATGCGGAAGGCAGCTCGCATGTGTACACGTTTCTGAGCTGTTTAACTGATGTTTGTTTCTTCTTCTCATTTCAGAAATATTGTGTATAACATCAGCCTTCATGACCTGAAGGAGAACGAAGAAATGGTAAGACATTCTGTTTGTTTTCTATGAATAAGGAAGGGAATATTCAGCCACTTTGTTTAACACACACACACACACACACACACACACACACACACACACACACACACACACACACACACACACACACACACACACACACACACACACACACACACACACACACACACATACACACACACACACACACACACACATATCATTGAAACCCAGAGGTTGCTTTGAGCCAAACAAAATCTTGTGACTTGAACCAGATCAAAATATATATGGAAATACTTTACTGTTCCTGCTGCTCAAACTGTATGTATGTAATTTATGTATATACTGTTTATCTCATAATGACAAACTGGCCCCGCCCTTATACCCCCATAAACCTATGTGATTGGTCCTTCATATCTTCGAATAAATGACACTGTTCTTGCTGCAGATTCGGGTTTGTCTATGCGACTGACGAAGAGAAGGAGGAGGAGGTACCTGGTATAGACTCGTTCTTTGTCACAGACTATCGTAGCGTTTTCTTTCTTCTGGCAAACGAAAGAAAATTGGGAGGAGTGGCAGCTGGTATTTGGTAGAAGTCATGGCGCGTGGTGTGGAGGAAGAACTTTACTTTAGATGCCTTTGGGAGGGTGATGGGGGTGAAGGGGGAGGTCTGTTACCTCGATCTCGTAGAACATTTTTGGACCGTAGTTGAAAAAATAAATCAAAGAAAGCATTTAGGTAGTGGTAAGAGTAACTCAAAAACAACCGTAAGAAACACACACACACACACACACACACACACACACACACACACACTCTCTCTCTCTCTCTCTCTCTCTCTCTCTCTCTCTCTCTCTCTCTCTCTCTCTCTCTCTCTCTCTCTCTCTCATTCGCACATTAATGAAACAACCCTGCCAAGAGAGACAGTTGCAAGGAGAGTGAAGACTCCCGACCCTTTTGTTTGTTTAAGTTCTGTCCGCCGACTGTCTTTTGTTTGTAGAGTTCTGTTCCCCGACTGTCTTTTGTTATTATGTCGTCCATACACGAAGGGACGCTCTGTCCTCGTGTTCCCTAATGAGACGTCCTGTGTTTCCTCATTGCGTCAGAATACGACGCAATTACGTTCTTCTGTGTCCTTTCTGGCGCGCCCATGTGCCCATGGTCGTTCTTTTGTGATATATGAAAAAAGGAACGTCGACAACGATGTTTTGTTGGAACTATATAGAGGTTTTGTTTATGTGTGTGTGTGTTGTACTTAATTGCAATACACAGGAGAGGAGCTATATCCGTGGGGGGCACGTTTGTGTGTGTGTGTGTGTGTGTATGTGTGTGTGTGTGTGTGTGTGTTAATTGTATTACACGGGAAGAACTATATCCATGGGGGCCCTTGTGTGTGTGTGTGTGTGTGTGTGTGTGTGTGCGCCCGACTAATATTCAAGACATGCCCATATTAGTCATATGTCTGTGCTCAGTGGTCATGGGCATCTCCACGACCTGCGGTTAGTTCCTGTACGGACGGATGTCGGGTGATAACATTTACTCTGTTATGTCAGTCTAGACTGGGATGTGGGTCGTTCAACTCGGCGGCAGTAGAATGCCTTTAGTGGCTTACGGTATACTTTTTTTTTTGTGTGTGTGTTAGTTTTTGTACCGCGTCTATTCTGGCCGTGCATACGCACGCACGCACACACACGCTCTCTCTCTCTCTCTCTCTCTCTCTCTCTCTCTCTCTCTCTCTCTCTCTCTCTCTCTCTCTCTCTCTCTCTCTCTCTCTCTCTCTCTCTCTTTCTCTCTCTCTCTCCTGCTGCTCTTCTCATTGCATCCCATTGGTATTTTTCTACTGCCCTTACATTTTCCACCTACCTCTCCTTGCCCTCCTCCTCCTCCCTCCTCCCCCACCCCTCCCATTCTTCTTCCTCCCATTCCTCCCCCTACAACCTCCCCCATCACCTTAGAGCTCATTTACTCCTCCTTCACTCCCACTCCTCCTGCTCTTCCTCTCCTCATAGCCATCCCTCCTCCTCCTCCTTATCCTCCTCTTCTTCTTCTTCTTCCTCCTGTCACCATTTCCCTGATCCCTGCCAAGGCTTCCTCATGTCATATGCTCCAATTTCCCTGAGGCCATTTTAGAGTTTTTTTTTCCATATCACTAATCTTATAACTTTGCATACTTTCACGCCTGCACGATTTACTCGTTCTCTCACTTCTCTCTCTCTCTCTCTCTCTCTCTCTCTCTCTCTCTCTCTCTCTCTCTCTGCCTTGGGTCTTCGTATAGGCCTCTTCTCGCCTCTTGTCTTCTATTCTTTTCAACATTTACCTCCTCTTTCTCCTCCTTTTCCTCCTCTTCCTTTTTTCTTTCTTCCTCCTCCCTTCTTTCTCCTTCCTACCCTCCCTTTCTCCATCCCTTCTCTCTTCCTCTCTTCCTTCTCCTTTTGTACATCCCTCTTTCCTCCTATCACCTCTTTTCGGTCCCGCCACCCACGCCTGCCTTCCTGACTCAGCCCGAGCGCCCATCGCCGCCGTCGCCTGCGAGTGATGGGCATTTGGATTTGGCCTGATTATAGTTAATTGTTCCTCCCGCCCGTGGAGGAGGCCTGTGGAGAGAGAGACACACACACACACACACACACACACACACACACACACCGTAGAGGGGGGAAATATTTCTGTTTTGTCTTTCGCAGTTTTCTTCGGCGGGTATTGTCACCTCCCTCTGTTTGCTGCGTTTCATCGCTTTTCCTCTTTCCTTTTCTATTTCGTCTTCCTTCTCCTTCCTTGACTCCTTATGATCCTTACCATCTTCTTCTTCGTCCTGTGCGCCCTTCACTTCCTCTTCCTTCCTCTTCTGTTAGTCCCTGTTCTTCATTATCTCATCCTCTTCTTCCATCTACCTTTACTTTGACATTTCCTCTTCTGTCTCTTACTGTTCATCCTGAAACAAACCATAGTATATAGTGGAAGATCAAACCAGAAGGGGGAGGTTAGGAGGGAGAGGGGAGAGAACGAGGAAGAAGAGGAGAGAGGGAGGGAGTTAGAAGGAGAGAAGGAGGTGTAAATCCATAGCACGCCAGATTGTTATTCCCTTTAATCAAATGTCGATTTTTTGCTGACGTTGAATAGACTTATGGTAGAGATTTGTACAGATTCGTAACATTATACTCCCAGCCTTTCACATCCCCTCCCGGCACTCCCACGTCCCCTCCCGACCCTCCCGGCCCTCTGCAAAGGCTCTCAACACTCCACACAAGCCCTTAGCCCTCCATATTGGCACTTGATTCCTCCACACCGTCCTCTAGACCACCGGCACTTGGGTTCCTGTACACACGTTGATACGTACATGGACGTACAACTGCTCGAGCTGGATCCAATATATAACGAAAGCATACAAATATATTTTTCATTTTATGTTAGTATTATTTTGGGTACAACAAAATCGCATTAATAGTGATGGTACTACTACTTATAGATTATAGATTACTCGTTACTGAGAGAAAGATTTGCATAGTTACTCGTATTATACCTTGTGGATCATTGTATCGGATGCACCAAACAAGTGTACCAACCTTGTAGCGAAGTATAACAGAAAGAAGTTTGCAGGAGTAACTTGGCGAAGGGTGATACAGTCGCGTAGGTCATGGAAGAGATTGGAGAGGTCTTTGTCCAGTGGTGGACTTGGAATGACAAATGGGGATTTCAGCCATGAGAACAGTTTAAAAATTAATGTTTCTCATGACGGTTTGATAGGGTTACTTGTACCGATTTAATCGCGTACTCTGTACTATACAGTGTAACATTATAACGCAGTATTGAAGTAGAGGGATTGGATTGTGCATCACATTTCAAATTGATGATACGTTGTAGTTATATTTACTTATTTAATTTTATTCACGTTTTTTATGTATTCGTTAATTCATTTCGTCCATCTCACAGATTCTCATTTTCTCTTTCTTCCCTTTATTGTACTAAGACGGTTCATATAAGAACAGATAACATTCTAAAATCCTGCATGACCCTTGTTCATGTACACGTCCAGCAAGGCCATTGTTCATGGATACGTCCGGTGCGGACCTTGTTCATGCACACGTCCAGCAAGGCCATTGTTCATGGATACGTCCGGTGCGGCCCTTGTTCATGCACACGTCCAGCAAAGCCATTGTTCATGGATACGTCCGTTGCGGCCCTTGTTCATGCATATGTCCGTCATGGTGCCGTTGTGGCACTCGGAGACACGCCAGTGCATGACAAGCCCCTGTTTAGTGCCACCACGGGAGGCACCCATGTATGACGGGCCTTTTAGCTTCGTTAAATGCATCAGTAGACAGAAAATGTCGCCTCACTGTCCCATCATCGGCTATAACACTGCATGGTAATGGGTCGCCCCTACCGTCACATATACATGCACATGTACATATGTGAGCGCGTGTGTGTGTATTTGTGTGTTATTGTGTGTACACATGCACGTGATTATTCATTTCGTCGTATTGAATTAATGATCTTTGAAACACAGGGCAGTTAAGAATTCGTCATTATGTTTATTTCTGACCTGCAGTTTTACTTGTAAGTAAACCCACACTTCATAGTTTTTATATTAATTTTGTTTTCGTCTCTCCTCCTCAGAGAATAGAGTGGTACTCGACAGACATCGACAGCAACATGTGCTTCAGCAAAGGAAAATCTGTGGTGAGTATTATACTTTGAATTTACTTTGCACCCGATCTCTCTTCGGAAGTCCACCTTGAGAAGTTCGAGATCTTCCTGAGATCGGGAAGTTCTCCTTCAGATTGGCAGAGGTCGTCTTCACCCGGCAAGAAACTCGTTTAACATTAGATGATAATTCCTTATTATTGCCTCAGGTTACACTAGCGAAATACCCGCAGCCCCACTACGCCTAGTAACAATCTTCGGAAATCCATACAGATCTCTCTGGAATGAAACTTTGGACTTTTGTTCTATTGGTGTGGGACTGAATCAATGTCAACGACTGGAAGTAGTAGAAGGGGTGAGCAGTCACCTTTTTCTCAGCTCCCCATGCGTAAAAATGCGTAAGAAATAATTGAAGGTGATAGTGAGATATCTTGGGCCCATTCCAAAAACCGAATGCCAGCCGCTCTGGGCTGCACCTCCTGATTTTGAAAATGGGCAGCTTTGCTGTCCATCTTGCAGGACCACCAGAATTGGATATGATTATAACCAGTTATAACTGGGATGTTTTAAATGGTTGTTACGAGACTACTGAATCTACTGAGTCACTGGTTGCCCTGCCTAACGCGTCACATGATTTTATTTGTTATTGGAAGTCAGATGTTAACTAGAAAAAATGATTTTTCAATGGGAAGGGGTTTTAGTGGATATTTATTGATTAGGCCAGCCACTCATAGTGAGGAAAACCTTCAATACACAGGGTATGTGTGTGTGTATATGTATATCCATATTACACACACACACACACACACACACACACACACACACACACACACACACACATATATATATATATATATATATATATATATTGTGTGTGTGTAAAATTTATATATACGCAAAAGTGATATTAAATTCGTGGTTTTTTTTTCCTGACACAGTATCTAAAGATTATATCTCTGTACGGTTAAATTCAGGGGGGATACCAGGGCTTTTGTTGGCGACTACACGGTCAGTTGCGTTCACAAATAACAGAAAGCGTTTTAGCACATGTGCGATAGTGCTATCCAGCTTGTAAATAATTGCAATACTTATAAAAATCGGTATGATAGATTTACCATTCTCTCTCTCTCTCTCTTTCTCTCTCTCTCTCTCTCTCTCTCTCTCTCTCTCTCTCTCTCTCTCTCTCTCTCTCTCTCTCTCTCTCTCTCTCTCTCTCTCTCTCACTACTCTGTTCTACTGTAGGTCAATTTGACCACAAGACCGTTTCCGCGGTGGTCAGCAAGGCAGGAATCTTCAGACTATTTGCCTGTTTGACCCGCCCGTTGTTGTTGTTGTTTTTTGTTTGATTTTATTATTTTTGTCGTTATTATTTTTGTTACTGTTTTCACTTTGCCGTTTCCTCTTTTTCTCCTTAATCTCATTATGACATTATTGTTATTATTATTATTATTATTAACTGCGGTTAAATATTCTCTTATTGAAATTACATGATATGAGCCAGAATCATGACGAAAATGTTAATGATAAACACTTGCATCAGCGAGCGGATTACATTCGGCCGAATGCCGTTGCATTGTGACAGGAACGATGCACTGCGAAATGGTGAACTTTGTCGACTTGTTTTTCCTTAATAAAATCAATTGGCAGCTGCCAGAGTAGATAATTATATTTGCAAAACATCTGAAGTGATCGAGATTTGAGTTTGATATTTGGTGGGACCAAGAATAAACAGTATTTCATAAAGTTAACAATTAAATATCCATGAAACATCAAAATTATGAAAATATACATTTTGTTTGATTAATATTTAATACATATAGACAAGAATCTCCTTATAATCAAATTTTATTTTTGTAAAAAAACATATTGATGTAGCAGAAACTTGAGTTATATTTGCATAGGTGTAATATGCGTCAAGCTTGGGTTTACGGAAATGTGCATCTCGCGGCTATTGCGCATGCGCGCCTCGTGGCTACCCCACTCCCTTCCCCGCCCCCACTCGTTGCTCTTAAGACGGATTGGAAACTGTATTGAATGTAGCCTAGGAGATTTAGATTTTGGAGGAAGGTCAGCACGATTGCAAAGAACCTGAAATGTAATCGCGTGATGTGAGTTGCGTTGCATTACCTTGGCCTAGTGGGAATTGTAAAGGTGCAACTTCAAATGTGGTTAGAAGTTTCTGAAGTAATAAAATATTTTTCTTATAATGATTATACGATTAATTATGGTGATGAAATTAATAGTAATAATGTAATTAGAAAGACAAAGATGTCAGGCTTGTGATAGGAAGAAGCCACAAAGGTTAGTCACACATTGTATATAGACTGAATGCTCAGTGGTAAAGCATACGGATTCTAAGAATCTTTATTTTTTATGTTAGCTGCACTTCTCTGGGTCCCTTTTGACTTAGTGGATACTTCTGATTTAGTGAGTCTTTAAATCCACTGGAAGAAGATGTCAGCCATTAAATGATACATTATATGGAAGACACACACACACACATACACACACACACACACACACACACACACACACACACACACACACACACACACACACACACACACAAAAGCAGTATGAGGATGTACCAAAGAGTTGCCTCGCTTATTTTTAAAATATCATTTGCTTATTTAGTTCCCTTTATTCTGTAATTGAAATGTAATCGGCATTACAGACATGTTTTTTTGAATTGGAAAACAATTCCAAGATCTAAATTCTGTATTATGTTACAGTCGTCCCCAGTTCAAACGTGGCTTTAGAAGGACGATATAAATTTTCGAATGTCTACGAATGACTTTTTGGTTAAATTAGTTCGATATTTTAACACGAAAAAGGCGGAAGGGAAAAAGTTAAATATATTCTTGTTTCAGTGTTCATTGTGTTTCTGTTGAGGGGGATAATGGTAATGTGGCTTTTTTGCTTGATCGAGTAGCCGTCGGTCGTTACGTCAGAGTTTATGAAACACTCCATGTCGTAGTTGTTGCAGCAAATTGTCATAAACAGTCACCCAATCATTATTTCTTATCTAAATCTTCAGTAACGCTCGGACTGGTGATCAAAATGGATAGTTAGCCTTTATCGAAAAATAGCCATGGAATATCACACAATATAGTGTGAATATAAGTATATTTAATTGTTTAATTTCCGAATATGTGTTTTTGAATTCTCAATTCAATTGCAAGTAGAACTGTCATGTCTCTCCTCTCTCTCTCACTCTCTCTCTCTCTCTCTCTCTCTCACACACACACACACACACACACACACACACACACACACACACACACACACACACACACACAGCTTATTTGGTAACCCCTTGAGAAATGATATATTTCTTTTCCCCAATTAAATCAATTTTCATCGTTACATGTATGAAATATTTGTGTGTATGTGTGTGGATGTTCAACCGTAAAGGTTCACTGCAGGTTCTCCGGCCTGTCCATTAGGGAGGAGGAACGATATGAGGAGTATAATAACATAACGTATCAACCTCTTTGTTATGGAACCTCCCCGATGTATAGGTAGCCAGAACAACATAACACTCACACTTGATCTACTTAAATGGAACAGTAGAAATACAAGGGGACACAAGAAGAAACTTAAGAAAGAGAGTTACAGAAGAGATCTGAAAAAGAATAGCTTTCCACATAGAGTGATAGATACGTGGAATAAATTGAAAGAGAAAACAGTGAGTGCTAAAACTATACACGACTTTAAGAAAGAACTGGATGCGGAAAGATACAACTGCGGGTCCCTACGAGCATAGCTCTTCTCCCGCAAAATACAACTAGGTAAATACACACACACATACATACACAATTTTGATATTAGTCGGGCTTCCAACATGTGTTGCTGAAACTGCATATTGAGGTCGTGGTCCGAATACCTCACGGTTCTGGGATCTTCATATCATGAGCTTTCATCTTCATCCCCACATCTGACTACTGATTGATCCACATAGTCCTCTTATCGCATCGCACAAGAACCTGTTTTTCGGGAACAAGAAACTTTCCCCAAAACTGAGGAGTTCTATTCCGACTCTTGCCAGTGTTATGTAAACAAAGTGTCCGATTGCATGCCTGTATGGCTTGGGATTCGTTTATTCATTTCCGTGGGAACTACGAATGCGGACGTCATTTCTCCTCCCAAGTTTTTGCATAAGGACGACCTCACGTACTTCGGGGAAGCGGCCTCCAGTGTTCCTCAGGGCTGCTGACCTGTCCAGGAGCTCACGTACCTCGATCAGAAACGCCAGATATTCGGACAGGGAATTGGAATTCCGAGAAACTTTGAGCTCTGGAACGTGCACGTGTTGATTTGCGATGCAGCTGGGCCTCGTTTTTTTTTTTTTTTTTTTTTTTTTTAGAATGGAATGAATTTTCCCGGTTCGAGACGAAAGCGACTTATCACAAGTAATAGTTCTGCGGCGATTAGATTTGTTTATTTTTATTTTTTATGACGGTTACCCTAAAAACCTGTATAAGTCTCTCTTGAAAAATAAATCCCAAGTAAATAAAAACAAGCCAGTTGGTCTGATGAGAAACCGTCTAACGTGACAGTTTAGCACAAAGGAAAAAGTGTGGACGTTCTCACACAAGTAATGTACAACTGAATAAAGTAATGACCCACATATCAATAACCACAATCTTAAACTATGAAACATTATTTTGAAAGCTCAGATATATAAATATATATATATATATATATATATATATATATATATATATATATATATGTATATATATGTATATATAAATATATATATATATATATATATATATATATATATATATATATAATTCCTTTAATATTTATAGGAAAATATCCTTTTAAAAAATCCAATAACCTTCTCTTTCTCAAGTTTTCTGACATCTTGGTTAAAACTACACAGATTGGCCATTCATTATTTCGAGTCGTCTGACTTTACAGGCCCATAGAAACACCTGATTGTATTTCTCCTCTCCACAATTTCTTGGAGAACCTTCCCTGAATTCTCTTGATCGATGTGAACAAGGGCCCCATCATGGTGTCTCCTGTTTCTTCGTTACTCCAATTCTCTCTCTCTCTCTCTCTCTCTCTCTCTCTCTCTCTCTCTCTCTCTCTCTCTCTCTCTCTCTCTCTCTCTCTCTCTCTCTCTCTCATTCTACTTTAGCGTTTGCAAGCAAGATGTAGTTAGGTCATGAAGTTATCGGTATCTTCTCTATGGAAGTAATATTTCATCCTAGTCAAATGCTTTAAAGAATGGTCACGAGTGATGGGGTAAGTAGACTACCAATCAGCTTGAAAGGCAATACAACGTACGACAGCGGCGCGAGATTGTCCACAAGGATGGAAGCGCTGGTAACATCGAGTCAATAACAAGAATAACTGTTAAGGGCGACATTGTCAAGGAGACAGAATAATCAGTGTGGTTGACCACAATTTAGTTCCCGTTTTCTCTCTCAAGCCACGTCGCAAAGAAGACATATAGATAAACAGTAAGTGAAACATAATGATCACCACAATATTTGTATCGGTACAAGATTTCTTCCCGGGTTGTCCATGTAGTAAAATAGGATGAAATCAGATTGTGATTAAAATCATTAGTTTCGTCCTATGACATTGCCCATAACACTTTATTTATTATTTTATTTTTATTTTCAATTTTATTTGTTTTTAGGGTGCAGGCAATGTACCACATCAATATAACGGGTATTTTTTGTAAGTTGGTCTACTTTCGTTTTGTATACTGGAGCTGTAATTTCGTAGAGCATTGAGGAAGGGTATTTGATAAAACTGTAAAAGTAACGGTGCATCTGGCAACACGAAAGGAAGGGGGCGGGGCGAAAGTACTACAGCCCCAACAGTTGTCAGGAACTATCAGGGGATACTGGGCCACGTCGGTCGTGGCCAGCGGTGGCGATGTGCATTTGTTTCACATTCGGTGTTCTTGGGCGCAACACGCAACATAACTCTTCATCATCACATGCCAGCATTTTAAAATTTTGTCGTAGTTCGGTGTGAGTTGGTAGTTCGTGTTTTTGTTTTATTGATTTTAATTGTTCCTTCGTTATGCGTCGCTCGCGCGCATGCATACACACACGTATTAAATTGATTTTGTATGGAAGTTATTATTATTATTAATACTATTATTATTATTATTATTATTATTATTATTATTAACGCTAGACTTGTTCAGTAGTGTGGTATACCACTAATGTACACACGCTTACGCATGATTGCATACGCTTGTTCTACATACTGTCAGTCGGTTCAGTTTTTATTTCATATTACATTGTTAAATCTACAGCATCAAATATTATATTGATTAAATGTCCCGAGATTGCCTTATCGTATTTTGTATTCGTTCTGAGTACACGCAATAAAAAAAATAAAGGAAATAGAATTGTGTTCGAAATTCGTGCGAAATCTGACCGTCTGGGTCGATCCACTTCCTGCCAAACGGGAAATGGCCGCCATGACACCTGCGGGTCAGCCGACGGACTTTTAACTTATTTTTTCCCGCCGAGATTCTAATCTATTACGGTATGGTGTGGTTGGAATCACTGCAGAACTTTAGGTGTTGAAATGTTTTCTTTAATTTTTGTGTTTATTTATATGTTTACAGTTTTATTTTGTTCGTGTGTTCTTCGTTCCATAGGTCGCGATGCAGTAATAGGGTAAACTGTAGAACCCTCCGCCACACTGATCAGTTAGAATCTCCACCCCAACTTCAATCAATAGTTGAACTTCCCCCACACACATATACACTGATCAAATGTAGACTCTACATAAACTAACATAGGCTAGGTTTGGTTAGGTTACTGTATGTATTACGAGCCATAATCAACTATAGAATATCCACCTCAGCAACACTACAGTTGATCCCAGAAATATTATGCAGTCAATATTTTAGAGACTTTAGTCCCCTTGTAAACCAGTCACGCATATTCTCTTTAAAGGTCCATATTTCCACTCAAGAATGGCGATCACTATTGACCTACAAAACTCCTTAAATATCTGAACTTTTTTATTTGTTTGTTTATTTATTTATTTATTTTGTCGTTCCACCTCTTCTATGCGATATCGCTCCCAATGACAGAAACACTGGATATCGGAGCCGAAATGCAGTGCTTAATGCATAAGGATTTTCCAATCAAACAGAATATACGGAAGACTGTTGTCATTCTCTTCAATACTATTCTGTTGAGGGTCGTACAGCAGAATAAGATTACGTTACATCGATGCCCCATTTTGCCCAGTGTCCCTAGAATCGCCTAGTATTAGCCATAAAAATATGTAAATCGGTGGACAAATTGGATGTAAGAGTCTATACGTATCATGGCGTGAACAAATCGAGCAAGCGTGATCATCAGAGGTTGCATTACAGTTAGGCAAGACTTATTAAACTACGTATTAAATTACACGTGATGCCTAGTTACTGCACTGATTTGGTTAAATGTACATGTAGGCCTGAATACCGTGCCAACTGGAAGCTAAGAAGGTTTTGCATTTTTAACTCAGCCGCCGACTTGTCAGGCTGAAAGTGCATCGATTTAGTCATGCACTGATGTTGTTTGCAGTGACGTTTTTCGTCTGGTTTTGCATATTCCCGAGTTAGGTCGACATTTTTTTCCGTTTTCTTATTCCACATCTTGGGTGGTGTTAACGAAAACAGACGATTTTTTGTTGTTGGTGTGTTGGCTCGGCTCGGGTAATTTAAGATTATGTAATAATGGTAAATTTAGCTCGCTTTGCAGAAGTTGGTGAAGTTGACTGCCATAGAATTTCAGTAGTTAAAGAATGTTAATGGGTGATATTGTTTCATGTTTGATTTAATTTTATTTCTCTTTCCCCTTCAACAGGAGGAGTGCCAGAATTACATCAGAGTACTGGCCAAGAAATCGGAAGGAGAGTATCTTGTCTGTGGCACCAATGCCTACAAGCCCCTCTGTCGTCACTACTCGCTACAGGTAAGTAGATCACGTGTAAACTTCAACGATTTGAACTCCGTTGTAATTGTATTTAGCAACGAAGAAAACCGTTGACATTTGTGCGGGAACGGACTGCCAATGCAATCAATGGTTTGAAGGCCATTTGAGTATAACGAGGAATATTGTTCCCAAAAATACCAGAGATGTGAAAGATGTAGATATAGAGACTAAACGGATTAAGTAAACATGGTCTTTTCATGTATTTCAACACAGTAGTTCGTGTGACAAAGATTCAAGGCATCATTTGTTGTGATACATATGTTAATATAGATTTATATGTAAATAAAAGTAGCATCCTGTACCTTGTTGCGGATTGGAAATTATAATTTGGGATGTTTGCCTAGCAGTCTTGGTTGTACAATTTAAATGATCTTGAACGGCAGTGACATGCAGCCATTTTGTCAGTACTGTGGTTTAAATTGAAAAAAAAAGAGACGCTAATATTGCCAAGGATAATTTAGGGGTTGAATGTTTCTGAAGATGTCACAACAGACTGAAACGTCAAACTGGTTAACCTTGCCTTAAAATGATTACAGTCAATCATATTTTCCCCCTTTTAGCATGTTATTATAAGCGCTCATGAGTCGGCAACATTGCTATATTTGGTTCTTCGGGGACGAAGCATGATCGACGGGGGGAGCGATACCGATCACGGAGGGAAAAAACCGTTATTATGAAATGCACCTTCCCATCCACCCCCACCCCTTGCTTTCACCTTGCCCATCTTCACAGAAACCAAGTCACGATCTCGTCGCTATGCCCTGAACCTTACTACTTCCTCTGTTTCTTCACTCTACTCCTATTCCTACACTCAGTCTTACCCCGTCTCTCAACAACTCTTCCTCCCTTTTTACTTCCCCCTCCTCCTCATTTTACTTCACATCATCTTGGTCCTCTTCACCTCTCCTTACCAATTCTTCCTCTTCATCTCAATTCTCCACGTCATTTTGTTCTTTTTCATCATCTTACTTCTGCCCCCTATTCTTAACAACTTCTTCCTCCTCCTCGTACTTCTCACCCACTTCTATCTCCTCCAAATCCTAACCTGACCGACCCCCCCCCTTCTCCATGACCTCCCTTTGATCCCAAGGTTCAAGACACCATTGTTCGACACAGCTCCCCTTTCGTCAGGTTATGATGGATAGTCGACTGAGTCGTAAACGCTGGATTCGAAAAATTGGGGTCGTTGCGCGGGAACGACTACCGGTGCTAGACCTGATCTTGGCTGAGTTGGGCATTCCTTTCCATGATGCTAGTCTTATCGCTATTATCGGTTGCGCGCGCTCGTGGTCTTGTGAAGTGTTTCGTCACGAGTAAGCGCGCACGTGGGTGCTTACGCGCGCCTTGATGTAGTTGGAACCCTTCATGAGCCACCAACATCGGGGGACTAAGTTCGCCTCACTTGCAGCGTGAAAGTTCCCACTACGTTAATGCAGGTCGCTACCCTTTAGCTAGGAGTTAGGCGTATGGCGTTTGTAAGGTCACAGTATTATCCAGACCTGGAGTACTCATCCGAAAGGATGATAAACCGTCGAGCATGTGATCCAAAATCATAATGAATCCCACACATGAAGTAAATATGTTTGCTTCAACAACAATGTGAAGCTTTTAGCACAAGTTCGTCACTTTTAATTTTCGTGTTTCCAGACTCCATTTCGTCCTCGTTCTCATTTCCCCCTTACACACATCCTCCCCAGCCTCATTTCTCCAGCTAGGCATGCAATTTTCTCCAAGTGTCTCAATAGTTTTCACGCATACATTTTTCATTATTTCCCCCCAAAAATGCATGTTTTGTGTTCAAAGGTTGTACATAATTACCCTGCGTGCGGATGCAATCAACTTCACATACATATCGTTCAAACGCAGGCTGATGTCACCTATCTTTTTTATTTGATCTATTTATGTTTTTGTTCATTGGCTTAATAGACACAGCAACCCTCTGTGTCTCCTCGACATTTCTGCTGCCCTCTCGTATGTTACGCTCAACGTTGTTAGTATTTTTGGAGTCGCTATCTGACAAGACGTGCCGCCGCATTTGATAAAAAATATACATGTAAGATAAATAGTTAAATTGAAGGTGCATGGACAGGTATTTCGTTCAGATAATCACGTGGATGTCATTTATGAGAACATCCTTTAATCTAGTTTTTGCAATAACGTGTATTTATCATTAATAACACTTTTATCTTTACAGGCCAATGGCAGCTTCCACTACAACGAAGTCAAGGGCAAAGGCATCTGCCCTTTTGATCCCAAGCACAACTCCACGTTCGTCTTCGCAGGTAAGTCTTC
Organism: Oratosquilla oratoria; assembly: GCF_046742065.1. Lineage (NCBI taxonomy): Eukaryota > Metazoa > Arthropoda > Malacostraca > Stomatopoda > Squillidae > Oratosquilla > Oratosquilla oratoria. The sequence continues at coordinate 44,644,891 of NC_134805.1, read as the reverse complement.
ACATTGGCTATTCCTAGAAATAGGGTTTCAGTAACTAGTCAGATGATCATCATGCACTGGTACATCCACTTCGATACGATGACATCTACGTAGGCGCCGGATACTGGAACTTGTTTGATCACATTTTCTATGTTTATTATTACTTAGAGTAAAAGAGAACGAGTAATACAGCAGTGACTTTATATTTTATAATGCAAATAATGTGATGCATCGTATATATGGCAGCCAATGCTGCGCGCGAGAATTTTAATCGTACTGAAATGGACTAGCATATAGTGCGTGCGTGTGTATGTGCGCACGCATGTATTTCAAACAACGTAATAATGTTGATTCAAAGTTGTTTAGAATATATATGGGTATAAATAGATCGACAAGAATCACGATACGTTGTTTAAACTGCAGTAGAAGGAAGAGAATCAGTTGCAAAATAAACATTTAACCGACTTTCCGAATGATTTTCAAGAAGTCGAATAAGATATTACGAAATTAGAATTTCCCATTTTAAGGTGTGCGTTTTCATAATACTTCGTACCATTTCCCCTCTTGCAATAATTATTACAAATAAAAATTATTAGGCTTATATTGTTATTTACATAATATGTTTGTTGTGTTCATATTAATCTAATTTCAATTTTTATTTATTAATTTTTATTGTTATTATTTTTAATCTACTCGCGTTCTTGAGTGGCTTAAATCTTGAGCAGCGATTCTTGTTCTTAAATTTTCCAGGAGTAAATTCGGTGTCCTGAAAAGCAGCCTTGTTCCCATAATGAAAACGCGTGGTTGTGGAATTGGTATATTTAAATGAAAAAAATCCATGAGACCAAATCATTTGTAGTTGATATGTTTATTGTAACCCATTTATTAGTAGGAGTAGTTGTTTGTGATGATAATGATGGTATGGGCATATACATCGAACCACAGTCATTGGAAAAGTCGAAGGAAACAAAAAAAAAAAGTGACGATTGTGAAATGATTTTGTTAGTATTTATTCTACAAGAAACCGTTTTGTTTTCGTTTCACAGATGGGGAGCTGTACTCTGGGACTGTGGCAGATTTCCAAGGAACCAACCCTCTTGTGTTTAGGGATCCTCTTAAAACAGACCATAATGAGTTAATTCAGCTAAATGGTAAGTCTTCAAGGGAAGTTTCCTTGTTGCACAGACTGATTATCCATACGTTATTTTTGTTAGTGTACCGTGTCATCATTATTTTAGTGTTGTTTTATTATTATTGTTATCATTGTTATTATTTTACTGTGGGGCTGTGTGTTTGCGGTCAATACATCATTTTTCTCTGTCCTTCCTCATGTCATGTCTCTTCCAGCGCCCAATTTCGTCCATTCCTTCGAATACAAGGACTTCGTCTTCTTCTTCTTGCGGGAGACGGCTGTCGAGTACATGAACTGCGGGAAGCGGGTGTACTCTCGGGTTGCTCGCGTGTGCAAGGGCGACCGTGGGGGAGAACAGCAGAGACTCATGATGGCATGGACGTCGTTCCTGAAGAGCAGACTCAACTGTTCGGTTCCTGGAGAGTTCCCCTTCTACTTCGACGAGATACGTAAGTTCAAATCCCCTTCGTTCTTGACAGCTCAATACAGAATTGGTTTTAAGTCATGCAGGACAATATTATTCATCTCGTGAAATATCTGGCCTGGAGTAGTCGTATCTCAATAAAGCATTTATTCGTGTGTAGTTCTTTATATATTTTGTTCCAGCGAATGCCAGGGTATTTATTTACTCTATGGGGAAAGCCTGGGACTGAATGGGTTAACCTTATACTAAGGGTAGGGGGTTTTGTCAATTCATTTGTGCATGTGTGGACCCAGAATAAAGCTTGGTCTTTTATCACATCAGTCCTGGATTAACTGTAGGTCCATAGATAAGTAACTGTGGGTTGACGAATTTCCTTTCTATTTTTCTTCTTCCTCTTCCTCTTGCTCACCTTTCTCTTATTTTTCTTCTACCTGCTCTCCTTATGCAACAAATCTTTGAATAACTTTTAGTGAATTATGGGCCAAAGTCACACAGCATTCTTTTATGACAGGAGACTGATCTTCACTCACTCACTTTAAAAAAAAAAAAAAAAAAAAAAAAAAAAAAAAAAAAAAAAAAAAAAAAAAAAAAAAAAAAAAAAAAAAAAACGGTATGCTAATCACTTCTGATTTACCATCCCTCTTGTTGGACCCTGCTATGGAAATACTGTCTCAATATATTGCCTTTGACCTGAATAGTGTGATAGGGGACTGGGATGGCCCTTCATCCATAAGGTGTGGAGATGGGAGGGACATTAAATGTGTTTGTGTATGAAGTGGGTGTGTCTTTTGACTGTCACCCTCTTGTAAAGGAGAAAGGGCATCTGGCATGAATGTGTCCTTACTTTGTGCTACTCTCTTTAGATCACTCATTTACCACCTCTTAGACCTCTTCAGTGTGATATTGTCCCAAAGGATTTAGAGCTTGTATCAATGACACAATATTTTATCTTTTACTTCACATGCAAAGGAACATGGTAGCAGTATTCTTTTCCCCTGCCACAGGCTGCTAAGAATTAAACCAATCAAATCAAAGCAGTAGTAAAAGAGAGATGAAAAGGGATGGATAACAAAGTTAAAAGTGACTCAGCACTCCTTTATTGGAGCTTAATCTCTAATGATAAAAGTGTTGTGTGTTTCACATACATTTGCCACAAACATGCAATGCTGAATCATCCAAGACCTTCCCCAAACACTCCAGTGCTTCCTTTTAGAACAAACACTAATTTTGAGACTAAACAATTCCATACAAAGCCAAACACCACTGGACATAAATTGACTAGAGAAAATACTTCCAAGACACATGAGAATCAACCTAACCCATTTATGGCTAGGTCTCCACCCAGTTTGAAACCAGTACCATCACATAATTGTTCTAGAAACAGACACCATGTGCTTCAGATGTATTTACCAAACAGAACATTCAGAGCATGTCATACTGTATTACACTTTGCAACATCAATACAAGACAGATAACAATACAAAGTTTGTATGAGTGATTTATGAGCCACCCTGGTGGCCATGGCAGCAATACCTTGCAATTGCAAGTCTCCTGCTGAAGGAAATCAAGGCTAAAGATTGATCCAAGAACTTTACCATTGATTCCTACCTCTCCAGAGGCTGCCACGGACATTGTGATGGGCCAGTATGGAGGAGAGAAGAGTGACATCATGTATGCTGTCTTCACAACGCCTGCCAACTCCATCCCAGGGTCTGCAGTCTGCGCCTTCTCTATGCGTGCCATCCTTGACACTTTTGAGGGTGCCTTTAAGCAGCAGGAGGATATCTACTCAAATTGGTTGCCTTTTCCTTCATCCAAGGTATGTACATTTTTGTTACATTGTTTATTTAAGGGAGGCAGAAAGGAGAAATTTAAGTGTGTTTGAGATTAAGTGTTCAAGAAGTATGATGGGGTTTGTTACATTGTTTATTTAAGGGAGGCAGAAAGGAGAAATTTAAGTGTGTTTGAGATTAAGTGTTCAAGAAGTATGATGGGGTTTACAAGGATGGCTAGAGTGAGAAATGAGGTGATACAGAGAGTTGAGTGGAAATGGAGTGGCAGATAGGATGTTATGGGCATTTGGAAAATGGGTGAGGAAAGATTAGCAAAAAGAGTGGAAGGCAGGGGTGAGTGGCATGAACTTGAGGGGAAGCCTGAGAATTGGATAAAAAAGGGAAGGGTTGTTGAGCAGGTAAGGGAAAGGGAAGGAGATAGGTGTGAGTGGAGAAGTGAATAGATAATAAACTGATGTATCCAGAAGGGATTTCTCCATGTTTTCTCTATTTGTTCGTGTTTGGGAAGGTGTGTGAAAGAAGGAAGTTCAGGTTAAATGTGGGTAAAAGTAAGGAGAGAGTATGGCAGCAAACTGGAAGTGAGTATTAAGGGAGAGAGACTGGAGGAAGTGGATAGCTTTAGATACTTTGGGGTGAATGTGGCAGGAAAGGGAGGAATGGAATGTAGAATATAGATTGAGAGAAGTAAATGCTATAGGGGATTAAAAAGTGTAATGAGAAATAGACATTTGGGAATAGATGCTGAGAGGAGATAGTATGAAGGGGCAATTGTGCTGACAGCACTGTATAGGGCAGAAACATGGAACATAAGAAAAGAAGAGTTTAAATGTTTTTGAGATGAAATGACTGAGTAGCATGGTAGGTTGGATAGACTGAGATTGTGACAATTGTGGAAAGGGAGTAGGGAGATAGGATTGATGAAAGAGTATTAGGATGGTTTGGACACATGGAAAGGATGAGTGAAGAAAGATTAGTAAAAGAGGTGTGGAAGGCAGAGGTGGAAAGAGTGAACATAAGGGGGTGATCAAGGATTAGATGGATGGATGGAGTAAAAGGGGCATTGGGAAAGAGGGGAATGTCTGTTGAGGAAGGAAGAGAGAAGACAGAAGATGGGGTGAGTGGAGAATGGTTGTGTATGGATGATGCTGTGATGCATGTAAGGGAGTGGGTGGGGGATGGGGGGGTTGGGGAGTATGTGTGAATGATATTTTGATGCAGCCCAAACAGATTTTTCTCCATCCTCTTTTTCTGCATGAGGGGATGGAGATGGGAGGTCACTGATTAAATGAAATGGCCTTACTGTGGATGTGCTATGTGTTACTGCATTGCTTCTGACCCAGGGCAGTGGGTGAAATGCAGGGATGACCCATCATCCAGGAGGAGCCAAGAAAAGAGTGAGGGAGGGGTGGTGAATGGGAGTGGAGTATGTGGGAATGAAATAGGTGAGAGTGGATTTATGCCTCTGACTTTAGCTACCTCCCTTGTAAGGGGGAAAAGCCCTTGGTATACTGTATGTATGTATGTATGTATGTATGTATGTATGTACATATGAGGGGAGAAGGAGTGAGGGTTGCTGTGTAAATTAAGTGGTGGGGTTAAACTAGCTTTGGCTGTCGGTCCCTGCTGTGAATGTGCTGTGTCTTGCTACATAGCTTCTGACCCAGGCATTGGGTGGAAGCAGGGATGGCCTTTCATCCACAAAGAGTTATAGATTTTTAAAAGAGAAACAAATGGGTTTGGGATGGGTTAAGTGTGGGTGCATGCCTTGGCTGGCTACTTCCTTTATAAGGGGGTAGAAACATATGTGCTGTGTCTTGCAACACTTCTTCTGACCCAGGGCAATGGACAAGATACAGGGATGACCCATCATCCAGGAGGTGCCAAGATAAGAGGGAGGGGAGAGGAGTGTATCGGGAATGGAATGGGTGGGTATGAATTTTATGCCTTTGTTTTTTGGCTACCTCCCTTGTAAGGGGGAAAAAGCTCTTGGTATATGTATATATGTAGAAACCTTTTGTATATAGATAGATAAATATATTTTTTTACATCATCTAGTCCAGTCTTATGGGCATACACAATTTAAAACGTGAGTTGGATGTAATGTTTTTCATCAAGTGTTTACCATAACTTCACACTATTAACTGTCATCACAGGTCCCAGAGCCCAGGCCAGGAAGCTGCGTCAATGATAGCCAGACCCTGCCTGAAAATATCATCAACTTTGTCAAAGCTCACCCTCTCATGGATGAACCAGTGCCTGCCTTCTTTGGAGAGCCCCTAATTATTAAAGCTTCCTTCAAGTAAGAGCTGAAAACAGGATGTGATGATCCCATCTTGTTGAAAGAGGATCATTACTTATAGTATATGCATACAAGTTTATTTTTCATTCTTTGACAGATACTTGTTGCTACCTAGTGGGGTGATTATATTATGGTAGTAATACTATCTTTTGTTGCAGCTACCGCTTCACTAAGATTGCTGTAGATCCACAAGTGCCCCTCATCAGTGGTGACAGTGGTGAGGCTGTTGATGTGCTTTTCATCGCCACTGACATTGGGACAGTCCTCAAGACTATCAATGCCCAGGCTCCTCATTCTTTCAGGTAAGGAAGAATTATCACTCACAATTGAATTTTTCAATAATGAAATACCACAAATTGATATCAACTCAGTACATTATGTATTCATTTTTGGAATTGTAGGACATGAATCAATTCACTTGTGCCATAGAAAAAAAAAAGTTGAGAAGTTGTGGAAATTAGAGTTAGTTCAACTCAATCTTGTAAACCATAATTTGGAAATCAAATGAACATATGGAAGGATGTTTGCCTTGAATGGTGTCAGTTGTGAAGAGCAAAAGGTTTGAGGAGGTAGAGTTTTAAGTATTTGGTTTAACATGTGGTAATGAATTGAGGAGTAGAAGTAGAAGTGAATCATTAAAAGAAGCAAATAAATATCCTGAGTGAATGAAAAGTGTCATCAGAAATAGGTATATCTACTTGGGAATCAATATATTGCCCCTGTTCTCTCTTGCAAGAGATTGGTGGCTCTTAGAAAGCTAACCCCATCCTCCGGTTCAGCCTATGATTCACTCAGAAGGATATATGTAGGAATGGTTATATTTGTATCCATAGCACTGTGTGGAAAGCCTTGAAATATGAGAAAGGCCAATAGAAGAGTCTGAATATTTTTTGAGACGAAGTATTTGAAAAATATTATAGGTGTTACAAGAATGGCTTGTAAGAAATGTGAAGGGAAAGCAGAGAATGGGATGGGAAGGTGAGCTGGGATAGGGTTGACCAGAGAATGTGAAAGGGATTGGGCATATGGAAAAAAAATTAAAGACAAAAGACAACAAGAGAGAGTGCAGGAAGCATAAGTAGACAAAATGAACTTGAGAGGAAGACAGAGAATGAGGTGTAATGTTTGACAAGCAGGGAATAAAGAATGTAGAAAATAGGAATGAATGGAGGGAGATTATGTATGAATGAAAAGATAGTATAGCCTGAAGGGTTCTCATTTGGTTCATGAATAATTTTTGAATGGTATGTCTCACTGCACATGATGGAGAACAGGGATGCTCTTTTGTTCCAAACCCTCCACATACTTGGATATTAATATATATATCCTCTTATTTTATTTTCAGAGAAATTGACCCTGTGATTATTGAAGAAATTCAGCTGTTTGATGAGCCTACCTCCATCATCAATCTGCAGATTGCCAAAGGGAAACTTATAATCATCACTGATGATGAAGTCAAATCAATTGAAGTGCAACGTTGTCATAAAGTTTTCTCATGCAGGTGGGCATTTTTATTTAAAATTGGTTATTATCGATCTCTATCTCTTTCTTCTTTTATTTTATTTTTTTTAAGTACTTGTTTTTTTGGAAGGCATTGCCTTTATCAAATGAAGAGTCTTTATAGATAGGATAGAATTTCATATATAATTCATTTGACAGTGAATGTGTACACCTCCGTGACCCCTATTGTGCTTGGGATGAGGGGCGTGGCCAGTGTGTCTATGTTTCATCTCAACCTTCAACTGTCATCTTAGGCCCAATCTTCCAGAATGTGACATCAGGTCAACATTACCAATGCCCTTACAGTAAGTGCTCAGCAGTTTTGGGATCTGTATGTGCTTCATGTATAAATGTTGATTATGCTAATTTCTTCAGTGTTGTTTTGCTAGCTCTTACCCCCACCCCTCTTTTTTTTTTTTTTTTCAAATATAATTTCTTGTAAATAAGATTAGTCTCATTGTAGTTTGATGCTCTTTGTCCAGTTCACTTTATGGATGTTTCTAAGTCCTGTTGAAGCTTAACCCATGTTTTGCTTGTACCAAATATAGAGATGTGCCTCAGTGTTGCATTTTGGCCATGAAATGAATAGTGTGCAGTTTGGACAAATCATATAGCTAACCTTTGTTTTGTTCTGCATGTATTATCTTTTATGTTCTGCTTAGCATGGCCATATTTTTCTTCAGGTGGTGACAACGAGGTTTATGTTCCTACTTCAAAAATCCAGACAACTGGTAAGTCTGTTATTTGTGAATATTAGTCCTACTTTGAAAAGCATCTTCCCTAGTGTGTTGTTTGGCTTTATTCATGATTTTGTGATGTTGCTTTTTCCTTGAGTGATATTATTTTGAAACAAGTGTGAATATATGAATTTATAACTGCTCTAAAGTTAGTTAGACAGATCACAACACTTAAAAGTTAATATCCACAATATTTTGTTTTAGACATTTCTTTCAGGCAAACAGAGACATGAATCTTGTATTAAATTTCCTATGTTTCTTATGATTTTGTAAATAGCACAACATTGCAACATTCATTCATACTCAGATATATAACTGACTGATGCAAGAGGACAACCCTTTGCACAAATCACATCACCAGAGTCCAGAGCACAGAGATGCCACCTGTACTTGTTACTTACAAATTTCTTTTCAGAATGCACCCTGCACCACATATCACTACTGACTCTCACACGGAGCACTTTTGAGGGTTTTACCCACAGATGAGAGCCACAGGGTTGCACATTTGCCTAATCTTCTATATCAATTCCCAACAGAACCACCTCCTCCTATTGTGGAGACTTGTGCGCCATGTGTCTGTCCGGAGCCTTCAACCTTCTCCTCTTCCTCCTCTTCCTCCTCCCCTGAGCCCACCCAGCCCCCAACAGAGGGTCAGTTTTGGCCAAGTATAGGAATAGTGAAATACCTTGAAGATACTTGTTTCCCAGAATTGGTTGCATAGAATATTGTGTTTATTTTCCTTTTGTGGCAGTTTAAGGTAAAGCCAAGAGAGTCAAATGTGCCAAGGTACTTCAAGGTGTTTCCCTTTAATTGTTTAGTGTGTGGTATTTACCCTGGTGATGGATAACACCCCAGATACTATACTCAGTTCAGAGTAGGTAACTTATTCCTAGTCTTCAGATTAATATAATCTTTATAATAACAAATCCTTCCTCCAAACTAACAGTGCATGGCAGGGCTATATATATATTGCTTTTTCTCACCCCCACCAGCTGCTGTCCAAGTTTGCAATATAATTATCAATTCATAGAGTGTCACAATTTAGTAATAGATATTTAAAAACTTTCAGTTTGAACCAATATATTTCATGGATCCATGTCATAATATTCTTATTTTTCAACTCACAAGGAATCATAGGAAGGTATTTTGTGGTAAGAAATTGAGTTTTCAATTTGCCTTTACAGATTTCTATGGTAAAGTAAACGGACAAACCTTCTTCCTTCCGGGCGCTTGCATGATGGTGTGGGATCCATGACTGTCATCCTATAATCTTCCTCTTCATGAAGCATAACTGAGTCTTATCATGTAATCACTTTCTACAGGTCCTATGGATCACTCCACACTGGTCTCTTATGAGGATGAAGATTTTTCCACCCCTGATAACAACAATATCCCACCCCTGAACCCCAACCAAAATGTCATAAACAACAATATCCCAGGAAGTGAAATGGGGAATCCCAGAAGGGATCCTTCTGTAGGTGTTCACAAGGACAAAGCTCTTCCCAATGATATTCTTGTTGGGATCCATGCTGGAAGAGAAGATGTGCTGGTGGCATATGCTGAAGCTGGACTGACGACTGGTAAGCCTAGTCCATCATTACACTAACAGACTGGCCAAGGGATGACAACTTAGAGTATTGAGAAATAGTAATTGCTTTGGGTTGGTAAAGACTTGCTCCATTTTAAGCATTACCATCATATACATGGTTAACCATTGCCATTAATGACTATAGATAGTTCATTGTTTTGATTGGCATGGGGTCACAACACTTTAGATATCATAATCATCTGCCTTTCTACTTGTTCATTAATATTTCCCTGAATATATTTGGCTTGACTTTTTGTTGAACTGTGTACTGCTGGGACCTAAGTATTTGCTGTGTGGGTTCTATGTCTCCCTGACAGTCTGTTATTCCTGCCCTGGCCCAACTCTTCACTTTTCTGGACTTGTCTGACTAGTCGTGCAAAATCTTATGTACTAATCTTGCCATCTTGCAAATTAGAGGCTTTCAGTGCAGTTGATGCATCGACTGCTGCCGATAGCATTAAATTGACACTGGTTTTTGTTTTTCCTTATAATTTCTTCAGTTCATTTCTTATCACCTTACTGCATGTTGCTACACCTCCACACCACATTCACCTTGATAGTACAGATTCATTTCGAGGTTTCCACAAAATGCATGAGAATGTAGTGAATGATGAAGGCATGATCGATCACAAAGGAATAATTTTTTGTAAACACCTAAAGCTAAAGGGTATGACAAAGCCTGGTATCATATATAGTTAAACCTGCATGGCTTAATGATCTCATCAGTGATAAGAATAATGTCTCACCTTACACTAATTGTTTAAACAAGAGTGCAGAAATTTTTACAGAGCCTAGATTAGTTGCTTACTGGATAATGCTTTTTAGCAATTAGCTGACCCAGTAATAATTTACTCTTATCACCTTTTAGCTTTTAATTGAAGAGAGCCAGTTTTTTATTCTATTTTTACTAGACTTAAATCTGTGAACCATGAAACAGATTCAGATGCAGTTATTGATATATGACCACCCCTTTATATCGATTTGATATGAGAGAATGTTTGACTGTGAGAGTAATTGTGTATTTCATAGACTTGATGGGTGCTGTTATTGTTTCATGTATATAGGACATGTTCTAGGAGAAAAAATTTCTCGCTGAGTGAAATAGTTCTGTCCCTCGTGCCTGCCTGTTTTGTTCAGTATTTTTTAAGTGTCATATTTTGTGCATTTGGTGCTCATTTGTCTTAGTACTTTTCATGAGCATTAATAATAATCTACTGCTACCCTATATAGAATAGATTGTAACCTCTGTTGTTAATATCCCAAATAGTGGTTGTTCTTTCTGTGATTTTATTAGATAGGAGGTAACCCAAATAGATATACTTTTCATTAACTATTTTTAGTTTTCATCAAAGTCCATCACCTTTTCACATTTTCTATGAATTTCCCATAATTGGTAGAAGTATTTTCTGAAGAATTGGTCTACTTTTTATCTCAGCTGTAAATGGCTGTAAATTATTTTGTCATAAGTTGTATGTGTGTTAAGGTCAATTCTTTAAGGTGTTTCCAAATCATAGTCTTACAAAATTGATCAGTGTTCAAGAATTTGCATTTGGTATGCAGTTTGACTTTTGGTGATGGTGGCTTTGTTCCGTTTGCAGTTGCTGTTATTATTATTATTATTATTTTTTTTTTTTTACCTCTCTTGTTTTCTGTATTCATATCTGTTCTTCTAATGGGCCTGAAAATTTCATATGAATAAGGCAGGCAGAGTGGACTAGGCTTCCATTCCATTTTCTCCATCATTATAAACCTTTGTTACAATCATACTCATTTTATATTTTGTCTTGAAATACTGTGAACATTTTCTTGTATCCAAGTTCCCTGCCACATATGATTAAAAACTATAATTTAATTTTTAATTTATTTATTCATTGCACATTCAAGTATCATAGATGGTAAACAATAAGTGCAAGTTAGATTTAGAAATTGCTCAGAAAAGAAAAGATAAACTTAGGTCAGAGTACCCACACGTGCTGTTGTATTTTTCTCCATGAAGCAAAGGACTAAGGATACAAGAATTTGCCCAGTTTCCATTCCAGGAGTTATGATGATTGACAGCTGGATTTCAGAGAAGAATATATTAGTGTATTTCATACAGCTGAACTCTCTACAAAAGCTCATAACTGAATGCTAAACATCGTGATGAGACATATGAAGCTGATGTTAGTTGCCATATTAATATATTTTATTCTTTTCAGGTCCTTTTATTTATTTATTTATTATTATGATTATATATATACATGTGTGTGTATATATATACATACATACATATACACATACATATATTTATATATATATATATATATATATACATTATATATATACATGTGTGTGTATATATATATACATACATATACACATACATATATTTATATATATATATACATATATATATATATATATATATATAAGAATATATATAAATATATATGGGAACATATAAATATATGTATGTATATATATATATATATATATATATATATATATATATATATATAAAAATATATATATATATATATATATATAATATAAATAAATATATATATATATATATATGATGTATATAATATAAATAAATATATATATATAAATATATATATATATATATATAATAAATATATATATATATAATTTATATATATATATATAATTTTTATATATATATATATATATATATATATATATATATTTTTTTTTTTTTTTTCCCTCCTATGCATAATGTTTATGCACTTTCAGTATGCGGACATATTTAATGAAATTTGTTCTTGTTGATGTCTGACAACTTTATTCAACTGAGATGGAGACCCAAGGTAGAAATAGGTCTCAATAGATGAAGACCCTCTATAAATATGGTCTGCCACATAGTTGATCAGAATCAGCTGACATTAACAGGAATAGGGATGTTAAGTGTCTCATACTGAGGGAGTTGATGATAAACATTTTGATATCTACTTTCAGGATCTCTATTCTTCAGGAACGACTGTAGTTTTAGTAATCAGCTCAATGTGATGTTCTCCCTTCAGGTCCTGTAGTTGGAGCCTCCTTAGAAGGGCCCCCCATCTATTCAGCTGAAACCCTTGCTGTAGCTGTTACCACAGCATGTGTCGCAGCATTGGTTATAGGCTTCATTTCCGGGTTCCTTTTCTCAAGAAAATGTCGTGGTGATGATTATTCAAATACTTATTCAGACACCCCTCATTTGGACTCTAAACTCAAGTATGTATAGTTTTGAATATGGTTTGATAGTAAAAAACTAATATATATATATTATCTCTTTGTACAACTGTTTCTTATTATTTATTTCTCACACTCTACTTCTACTTTATTCTCCTGTTTTTATTGGATGCACTTGCCTTCCTTTCTTCATCTTAGCTCCCCATGGATGACGGGTCATCCCTGTATCCTGCCTAATGCCCTGGGTCAGAAGCAGGGAGAAATCCCTTCAGGTTGCATTAAAATATCATTCACACATAAGCACCCCCCATCCCCCTCTGCTCCCCTCCTTGCATAACAAGCTGCTCTCCTTAAATCTTTCCGTTCCACTTTTATGACTCCTCTTTGGTGCAATAATGTTCTCAAGGATAGAAACTCAGGATACAGATGATGAAGCACTGTATCCTTCCTATATCTTCACCACCAATTCTTTCTACTCTTAGCCCTACTCCTCATACTTGTATACCTATTTCTGTTCTTTCACCTCCAACTCCTCCTCCATTTCTTCCCTGTCTATCTATCAATATGTATACATACATATACCAAGGCTTTTTCCTCCTTACAGGGGAGGTAGCCAAAAAGAAAAAGGCATAAAACTATTCCCACCCACCCTCCCTTATAAGGGAAGTAGCAAATTTAGAGGCACGTGCTTATTCCCACCAGTTTCACTCCCTTCCATCACCCTCCCCCCCCACCCCCACCCATCTCAGCTCCTCATGGATGACGGGTTTTCCCTGCATTCTTACATCCCAGGATCTGCCAACTCTTCCCTGTATGGGGTATTAATTACATAAGTTCTTTACAGTCAACTTTGTAGGGACTTAATGACATTCTTGCTGTTGCCTTTGACTTGAGGACTGTGGTAGGGGACAGGGATGACCCTTCATCCAAGAGGTGTTAAGATAGGAGGGGTGATAAACGATCTTTGGATGGGTGTGGGGTGGGTTTAAGAAGGAAATAAGCAAGAACTGGTTTGAGTAAAAAGCAGCAACGACTGTAACAGCACTGTAGGAAAGAGGCCAAATGCAGTATTGGGGGACGACCCCCCACCCCCACTTTTTTTCAAGTTGTGTTTACACCAATTCCATATTTGTTTCTCCCTGCATGCTCGGTCTGTATAAGTAGTCAGATGGTTGACTACTAAGTTATTTCTGAAGAAGACCTGCTGGGCAAAACATTAAATACACTGGAACCCATACTCTGCATTTGGCCTCTTTCCCACAAGAACTGGTTTACCAAAAGAATGGTTAACAAATGGAATAGATTTTGTAACAACACAGTGAGCGCTGAAACAATTGATTGTTTTATGAGAAGATTAGATAACTTTATAGATAGGGATGACAGGTGGTAAGGGACATGGAACTGCATAGTGTAGGCCTTATGGTCTCTTGCAGTCTCCTCCATTTTTATTTACCTAGTTATATCTTATGAGAAGGGGAGCAATGCTCGTGGTGACCTGCCTTTGTGTCTTGCAGTGTTCTTATGAGTATGTTTTGACTTGGCCACCCTCTCCCTTATGAATAAGAAAAAGTCCTTTGGTTTGTGTGGATCAGGACATAGTATAGTAAAAAAAAAAAAAAAAAATAGAGGGAATCACATACATAAGCCCTAGACAAGATATCAAATGTAAGATAAATAGGAGACAGGACCCAATAAGCATTGCTTTTCTCCAGTATACTACAATTAGATAAAAACATCCAAAATACCTAGGCCCAGTAGCAGTAAAACCCCTGGTGGATTGATTGATTGATGTTGGCATCCCTTCAGACTAGTGTCATACAGCAATGTTTTGATTGGAGATTGATCTCTGTAGGGAGAAGAATGCTGACCACTTTTAGATATTACTATCCCCACATTCTGCTACCTCCCTTAAATCTCTCCTTAACCACCCACCTCTTGGGTATTGTCTTCGAGGACAGAAGCTGCTGTTTATTGCCAACAAGATACTTGTGCATCTCCTGTTCTTTCATCCTCTTCCTCTTTTTCCTCCATCTCCTCTTTCATTCCCTCATCTTCCATATCCTCTAGTATCTCCTTCCCACCTCCTTTTCTCATTCTTCTTCTCCTCCTCCTCCTCTTCCCCCTCCTTGTCCTCATCATCATCATCATTCTCCTCCTCCTCCTCTTCCCTTCCTCTCCTCCTCCTCCTCCTCCTCCTCCTCCTCCTCCTCCTGCTATTCAGTTGTATTCAGGAGGCTGTAAAATATCTTTAGTATTATGCTTTTGAATAAAGTATTTCAACTTGGAATATATAAACCTGTGTAACTCTCTTTTTATATTTGCAGGAGAGACAACTTAAACTCACCAGCAGACCCAAACATGTACATGGCCAACAATAAGCACATCAACAACCTTGTTACCAACTACAACCCCAAGAACATCAATGGGAAGTCTAATACCAATACCACAACTGACAGCAAACTCCTTAAGCCTGCTAAATGTGCATACATATAATCATGTCAGAGGGTCGTAGGTTGTTTTTATTGTTGGCCCAGATTGTAACCCATAGACACAATCACTTTCAGAACTCTTATAGATCAAGATTCAGTTGGAAGAGGCACAGCTCCATGGAAATGTTTATTTTATTGGAAATTATGGAAATGCTATTGCACTGTGCTAAAGTTTTGCCTTTTATGAACTACCATGCAGATATATATGACATTTACTGTCCAGTGTTGAAATATTGGACTTGTAAGCTTTAGTGGGAAAAACACAAACAGAGAAAGTTTTAAGAGATATAGTGTGTACTTGACTACATAACAGATGAATGGATGGCATGGGCAAACATTCCATGAAAGGAATGAATTACCAGAATCAAGAAGAGTTGGAACAAGTGTTTGTTAGTGTTTTGAGCACAAGGACCTCCAATTTGTATAGTGTTACAGTAGTCATTGGTTCCACTATATGAAACTCTGTCAGAAGTTGCCACAAAAGGACTTACATACTGCATGGTATTCAGGTGCTGCACTGCATACATGAGTCACTCTGTATACAGGTAGTGCAGTGTTCATGTTTTGCATTGCATAAAAGTGTTGCACTATATACATGTGCTGCTTTCTGACAGCCAGACAAAAGGTGCCAGAAATTGAAGTGTGTCAAGTAATACAAATCCTACTATCTGTATGACAGACTTCAAAGTCTATATAAGGTCATATGAAGTCAGGATTTAGATTTTGTTATTGAGGATTTGATGAAAATATATAATACGGCATAGAAAGTTCCAGTACCAGTTGTAAGGTAATTAAATAATCAGCTATATCTTTTACAAGTAATCTCCTTGCAAGTCGTAAAAAAGCTTAGTTGCATCATGGGGCCAGAGTGTATAAGCCCAAGTTAATGTACATGTACTACAATATTCATCATATTAGTCTAAAGATATGTATTCTTTGATGAAGTATGGCGGTTGAGAGAATGACACGGTAAGTGGTAAATGATACATTATAACAGCCCTTGTTTCATTATGTCACAAACCAAGTCATTCGTTTGACCCACAAGTGTTATTGAACATATGTACATGATATATAAATGGTTCTGTATAAGCACACCAGACTTTGCAAGTACCAGTTTTGTAACACATCCCACCTCTTGTGTATTTCAGTATTATATGTACACTGGCGAAGACTTGTATCTAGACTATGATTGTTCCAAGCCTCAGTGTCAAAAAATTAATGTATCAGATGAAAGCTTTCCTAGATTTCCAAGGTGAGGCTCTTACTAGAATTCTGATGCAATTTGACCATGTAGGCTAGGTGCCTGTCTCTATATGACAATTTAGGACATGTAGGTGCCTATTTATATGTGGGTTAATGGACATTGTGTGTATTTAGTAACCTTACCCAAACTCCTTGTGAGCAATAATGTCCTGGTAATCAAGACTACTTTTGTCTGTATATGTGGCTTTGTGCGCATGTATGTATATTTCATGTTGCTGTATATATCTTTGGATTGGCTGGTGTGTGCCTGATTATATGAAACAGCAGTTGTGAGTCACTTAAGTGTGAATGGAAGGACTACTAATGCATTGAAGGCAGAGACCCTGATGAAGGTTGTGGTCGTGGTGGGAAATAAAGACATCTTGTAGACATAGATTTGTTCTTAAGTAGATAACACCAACACAATACAGTGAGGACTTACAATATGATATGTATGTATAGTCTGTCATGTACTCTTCCTCATCAGGAGCTTTAAGTTTTCATTCTAGATGAGTTGGCTGTTGATTTGACATGCTTCTTTGTAATGTTGATTTACAATTTTACAATGTCTTCTGTGTATCTTTAGACAAACTTTTGTAACCTGACTTGACACAAAAAGAAAAAAAAAAAGATGACATGAGTACCTGCTCACAATTATCATTATCTTTTTAAGAACTTTACTTTTAGCTCTTCTTTCCATTGCCCACCAACTAACAATCGACCTGAATTACTGAGTAGAATAGGTCTTTATTTTTTATGATAGTAAGTCACAAGCTATTGTAGTAATAATCTTTAGCCGCTGTTGCAGAACTAGAAATAGCTTTATCCTCAAGACTTGAGCTCAATACAGTGTTTCAGTCTGTGCACAAGGATGCTCTAATGGTATAGGCTTTCACACAGGAAAGGTGCAGACTTTTATTTTTTTTTTATTTGTTTATTATTATTATTTTTTTTCTAATCATCAAGTTATATATCACAAGGAAATTCCAAATATTGAGGTATTGGAGAAAAAGGAAAAGAAAAGAAAAAATTATGGAGATAAAAACTGGAGCTAAAGAAGTTGTGCTGGGTAAGGGAAAAGATTTAAATCCCAAAGTAGTGCCTTGGTTGGTTTGATGCTAGGGCCAACACAAGTCAAAAATGTGGACTCGTTCCATGGGGAACAAATAGGGGCATTGGGGGGACAAAAGAATACAGGATGTAGAAGAAAAAGAGAGAAAAAAAATAGATTGTTACCTAGATAATAGAATAGGAAATATTTTTAATTCCAAGTGATATGTCTTCCCCCAAACTGCCCCACATGTAAGTGTTGAGAAGGTCACATGTCTGGTAATACCACTTTGTTTTGCTCTGTTTTATGAGTATGAAATATATTGGTCCTTGGGGCACCTGCAGTATATTTAATTTGTTGGTGTGGTGTAAGTTGTATGTGAAATGCATCTATGATGGTTAAGCAGGAGATAAGGTGTTTGCTGCATCTCTGTGTCCTCCACCTCTACCTTTTTTCATTACTATGTAATGTAGATGTTAGTCAAATGCTATTTACTGAAGGACTTATCCTGGTCTCTTCAACACAGTTTTGTGTAATGAACAATTCGATTAAAAGTAATTTTTGTAAAGACTATGGCCATAGGAAAGAAGGTAATATTAAGATACCATAATGAGGTCCATCAGTATATGACCTAAGCCATTTTCAGTGCCCAGTAATGAGTCACCATATGAGTATTTTTTTTTTTTTTCTTTTATTTCATTATAGATTTGTGTAGAGCAACAAATACCATGTCTCCTTAGAAATGTAATCATCTATTATGGCATGCACCTGCAGTTGAGTAAGCAAAGATGTATGGGTTTGATACTTATAATTACACTCATTCTCTTAAGTTGATGTAATTCATCAGCATCATACCCATGAATAGAATGCTCTCCAAGCAGCCCCAGTAACCAATATGTAAATATATGTAATACATATACAGTAGAGTCTTTAGTACAAAATAATCTCTTACCTTTATGTCACAGAGAAAAGCAAATCACTCCATTTAATCAGTAGTTGCTGCAGTATGCCAGCCTTCACCAAGGACAAGTTATGTAACTTCCCAGGGGTGTACCTCCAAGTGGAAATGGGAATTTTCATGTCGCTCTGGATGGCAGTTGGATGGTTCCTCATTGGGGGCACTGTGCCTTCGGTGGTGGGGCATCCTCCTTATGTTGCCTTGGTGGTACCATTTGAAGGCAGAGCTCCTCAACACTGTCACTAGTTTCCTCGGGGTTGCAGGTCATCTACAAGAAAGAACCAGGGCAATAGTTTGATTGTTCAGTATCTCTTCTTGAGAAGCCTTGCAAAACTAGTACCAAAATTATGTTGCATCATAAACATGATATTGAGCTGACATGGAAATGGTGGAGAAGTTTACAGCAATTCTTCCCTACCTGATTAATTTCTTATATGTCAGTAGCAAGATGGCTGTGTTTAATAAGTTTTAGGATTGTCTTTAGCAGAATCATACAATTTATTAACAAACACATCAGCCACAACAGTTGTGATGCCTCCATATCTTTTTCTGTTTGATTTATGCTTGGCTGTACGGGTGAGATGTATGGAGAAGCTAAGGACATGTACCTGCAAGAGGAGATTCTTTAAGACTGACATCAGAGAGAACCATCTCCCTGCCACTTGCTGTTAAACCCATCAACACCCTCACCTTTGTTAGTAGGTGCTGCACTGAGAAGCTGACACTAGTCTCTGGACTGGCCTCAAGATCTATCAACTTTGACCATATTTACTTCATCTTTCCACATAAAGAAAAGGCATCTGGTGACTGCTACTCTCCACCTACCACCAAAAAGTGTTGACTTATAACAGTTCCACACCAATACAACAGAGATGGCATTCCAACAAATTTTCCTCCCAAAGAGATCAGTGGAAGGAACCAGGCTGTTGTGAGGCTGTTTTCAATTAGTCTAATTTGAAGCAACAACTATTATTACTGTTATTATAATTATTGTGAAATACTTTCAATCAATTTTTTTTTTTTTTTTCTTTTTTTTTTTTTCTCTTCAATAATGACCAATCATTGCAGTTTATTTTCATATTTGCAGAAAAGATTAGAATTAGAGAATTAGAAAACCAAGTATTTCAAAGTAGGTATAGAGGAAGACAACGGTTTCAATTTCTTGACAATAAATAGCAGTTTCAATAAGAAATATAAGAGTAGAATTATGTCTATATTAGTGAAAAATTATCACTGATAAGTGCT
Organism: Oratosquilla oratoria; assembly: GCF_046742065.1. Classification (NCBI taxonomy): domain Eukaryota; kingdom Metazoa; phylum Arthropoda; class Malacostraca; order Stomatopoda; family Squillidae; genus Oratosquilla; species Oratosquilla oratoria. Next base: position 44,625,280 of record NC_134805.1, on the reverse strand, counting down.
AATAGGAGATTCTACTGTATATGTAAAATATATGTACTACATATATATTGTGTGTAATATACCATAAATATATATGTATCAATGTATGTGTGTAAATATACATATATGTTTGTATGTGTACTTATATATGTATATATGAATATATATACATATATATTTGTATGGTGATACAAATCTATATTGATACGAATGAATTAGATTCTTTCTCCACAAGACGGCAGGGTGTATTTGCAACTCTTCATCTGTCTTAGCTTCGAGTTGTGAATATAAAAGAAATCAGAAGGGAATAGAAGCAGTTGGTTTCTGTTCCTTTATTTTATTTCTTTAATCAAAACAGCAAGGTGAGATTAATATACCTTGGAACTTGTGTGGAGATCTAGTGCCTTCTTGAGTTTTCCATTGACATTTTTTCTGCATTTTCTATGGTTTTAATTATTTGTTGATTTTGTTATTGTGACACACTATGAATACACATAATACACATCCCATATACAATTTATGAATTTAAATGATAAAACATGGGAATGATATTGTCAATGTCTGGTCTTGAGCTGTTGGAGAGTCCACTAAACCGTCTGTCAAATCTTCAGTCTTAGAGTAAGTTTGTACATAATTGTTGCAAATGATTTTGTATAAAAATTAGGACTCAATTTGATTACAATGAATCTTTCTATTGTGTACATATAATTATGATGTAAGAGCTATGCAATTTTTAATAAAATTGTAAAATAAAGCAGATTATTATTTACAGGGATGATCCTTCACCCACATGGAGCTAAGAGGTAATGAATTGGTGTGGTCTGATTTAACCACCATCTTCAAACATACATACCAAAGGCTTTTCCCCCTTACAAGGGAGGTAGCCAAAAAACAAAGGCATAAAATCCACTCCCACCCATTCCATCCCCACATACTCCACTCCCATCCCCCCTCCCTCCCTCCCTCTCTTCTTACCCTTTTCATAACAGGGAAAATACCCATTGATAAGGGATTTCTCTTCTATTTCTGTGTGAGGAGACAAGGAGGAAGGGTTGCCATGTAAATGAAGTGGCGGGAGTAAACTAAAGGCTGTCGGGCCCTGCTGTGGATATGCTTTGTCTTCAATATCTCAAGTGCAGTGTGTTAAACGTAGGGCTACACAACCTCGAAAATAGATGCAGCTTAGATAACACGTTTTTAGAAAAATCTGAGTGCGAGAGGGACTTGGGAGTTCTGGTGAGTCCGGACCTTAAAACCAGGAGGCAGTGCATTAGCACCAGAAATAAAGCTAACAAGAGCATTAGGTTTCATTGCAAGGATGGTAATGAATAGAAGTGCAGAGGTAATTATTAAACTCTATCTAGCTATAATTAGACCCATCTTTGACTATGTGGTACAGTTTTGGTCTCCTTCCTACAGAATGGACATAAATTCACTAGAATCAGTACAGAGAAGAATGACCAAAATGATACATGGACTCAGAAATTTGCCTTACGAAGAGAGGCTTAGGCACCTAAACTTACTCTCTGGAAAGACGTAGAGTGCGGGGTGATCTAATAGAAGTGTTCAAGTGGATCAAAGGTTATAACAAGGGTGATGCAAACAAGGTCATCATAATAAAACAACAGGGCAGGACTCGCAGTAATGGGTATAAACTGGACAAATTTAGATTTAAGAATGAAATAGGCAAGAATTGGTTTACTAATAGGGTGGTCGATGAATGGAATAAACTTAGTAACCATGTAGTAAGTGCTGAAACTATCAGTTGTTTTAAAAAACGATTAGACAACTTTATGGATGGGGATGACAGGTGGTGATGGATACGGAGCTGCCTAGTGTAGGCCTTATGGTCTCTTGCAGTCTCCTTCATTCTTATGTACTCATGTTCATTATTTCTGACCCAGGCACTGGGTGGGGAACAGGGAAGGCTCTTGATCCACAAGGTGCTAAGATAAAAAGGAAAACAAATAGGTGAAGGATGGGTGTATGCCTTCACTGGCTACCTCATACGGGGGAACAAGCCTGTTGGTGTATAGATTATCAGTATTATCTGTCTGGGGTATTGGCTGCATGCTATTGTGAGGTTAAAAGCTGCTCTGTAGCATGCAGCTGATACTTAAGGTTCTATATGGGGTACCCCTACAGACCAGAGCCACACATCATTTTATGGTTTTGAACATCTTTATTCATAGAGAAATGATAATACTATATTATACTGCGACTGTCCCTCCACTCTTGTTTGTCCTGTACCATTTCTCATTTCAACTAAACCCTGTGGTGGGGAAAAAGAATACTGCCACCAAGTCTTTCCACTTGAATGGTATAAGGCAACAAGAATGGGACAGGGATTGAGCTATGCATCCTTTTCCCTGCAGCCCCAAAGGGGACAGTCCTAAAAAAGTAAATGCATAAAAGGGTCTGGGAGAAGTTTTCCAACCAGTACCCTAAGGTTTGGGTCTTTTTATGTGTGTGGATGTGGTACAGATGAGAGTAAAAGGGAAGAGATAGGTAGTATGTTTGTGAGAAGAAAGATGGAAGTGTTGGCATTGAGTGAAACTAGTTGAAAGGGAGGGCAAGTTTGGGTTTGGGAGGATTTCAGGAGTGAAGAGAGGACCAGGGAGAGAATGGGTTGCTATACTAAATAAGTAAAGAGATAGGTATGTGGAGGAATGGAAGGAAGTTTCTTCAAGGTGTACATGGATGGTGAAACTGGGAAAGGAGATGTGGGTTTTTGTAAGAGCATATGGACCTGGTAGTGAGAAGAGTGTAGAGTAGGGGTTCCCAAAGTGGACAATATCGACCCCCAGGGGTTGATGAGACCATCCAAGGGGTCAAAAGGGAGTCAGTAGATTGCTAGGGGGTCGATGAGACCATCCATGCAGTCGAAAGGGGGGCAGTAGATTGCTAGGGGGTTGAAAGGGGTCAGTAAATTACTATGGGGTCGAGAGGGGTCAGTAAATTACTATGGGGTCGAAAGGCAGTCTTTAAGATTAAATGGTTAGCATGAAATTATCCTGTTCTCTTCCCATACTGAAAGAGTGAGAATAATCAAATAACCAATATCTAAACTTAAAGAAAACCATGTCAGTTCACTCCGAGTCGAAAATCCTCCCCATTCTGTGCATGTAGGGAGAATCTCACATACAACCACATCGTGAATATCAAGCTGACGAACTTGTGTAATATTATTGGCTTGAATATTACTTATAGTAATATAAAGAATATAAAGAATATCACTCTTAAAGCTATTGGTAAATTATAAATATTTTAAACACTTATGTTTATGTATATGTGAAAGTGTCTATCATTATTGGAACGCCGTCACCTTGATGAATGTTGTCATTTGGCCCTTTTATAATGGATGAAAATAAATAAACAAATAAAAATAAACGAATAGAAGTAAGTAAAATCCACAAACACAAAAATTGTGACTATAGTACTTTAGAATTACCATAAGTGACTTATGAGACCAAACAAGAACTACAATAAAGAATAAAATAATAACAACAAAAATTATAACAATCATAATGATGATGATAACACTATTGATAACTAAAATTATAATAATAATACTTACATATACCAAAGGCTTTTTCTCCCTTACACGAGGGGTAGCCAAAAAGATAATAACAATAACAAAAACAATAATAATAGTAATGCTGATAATAATAATAATAGCATTAATAACAGTAACAACACCAATAATATTGATAAATTGACATAATTTGTGAATTAATAGTTTGGGGGTCTATAGAAAATCTTAAACTTTACTAGGGGGTCGATGAGCTGAAAAGTTTGGGAACCCCTGGTGTAGAGGAAAGGGAGGCTTTTTGGATATATTTAAATGAGTGCATAGAGTCATTAGGGAGAAATGTCAATGTAGTGGTATTGGGAGACCTTAATGCTAGTGTACTAAATGAACCAATAGACAGAATGGTTGGGAAGTGTGGAGTTCCAGGAAAAAATTGTAGTGGAGATGTGTCTAGAGTTGATGATAGCAAATACAGTGTTTAGGAAGAAAGTCAAATTAAGTACACATGGGAGAGGGCGTTAATGGACTGTATAGTGTTAACCAGGAGTATTGTAGGAAGAGTTAAGGGGAATATCAGATCATTTTTTAGTGGAAGGTAAATTGAGAGTGGAGGATAGATGGAGAAAGAGGAAAAGGACAAAAGGTAGGGAGGTGTTTTAAGTGAATTGCTTAAATGAGAAAAGGAGTACAGGAAGATGATGAAAGAGAAGTGGGAGAGAGTGAAGGATAGAGTAAAACTAGGAGTGGAGGAGGAATGGGGATGATTTAAGGAGGGAGTCACAAGGTGTGCAAAGATAGTGTGTGGAACAAGGAGGACGGGAGGAAATAGAAGGAAGGGTAGTGAGAGGTAAGATGAGGAAGCAAAGGAGGTTGTAGAAGAAAAGAAGCAAGCATTCATAGATTGGTTACAAGATAGGATGAGAGAATCATATGAGAGGCACAAAGAAAAGAGAAGTAAAGCATAAGATAAAGGATACAAAGAGGAGAGATGTGAAATGGGGGAAGAGTATGACAGAAAATTTTGAAAGTACTAAACAGATGTTTGGAAAAGAAATTAGAGAGGAAGAGGAGGCAAATCAATTAGAGAAGAAAAGGTAAAAGGTGCAGATGGAGAGATGATCATGGAAGAGAAGGCAGAGTATTTTAGGGAGTTGCTAAATGTGGATTAGGAAAAATAAAGGATTTGAGGGAAGAAGGAAGCTTTGAGAGGACAATCTGGAGAAGTGTGCTGGCCTGACTGACAGGTTGAAAGCCTACCTGGGAGCAGAAGTAAGAAGTAAGTAAAATGTGAAGGAGGATAGGGAGGGAAAGATAGCTGCAGTGGGATGTGACAGTGATGAGTGAGGAAAATGGAGGAGAAATAAGGAAAGATGAGGTGAAGGTAGTTGTTGAGATGATGAGAGCAGGTAAGGCACCTGAGTTGGACGGGTGTCATGCAGAATGTCTAAATAAAAAGGAGGTATAGTGATGGTGGGTGGACTGTCTGGTGAGGTTGTTTAATGTTTCTTCAAAAGAGGGTAGAGGGCCAGAGGACTGGAGGAGTGCCTGTATAGTTATACTTTACAAGGGAAAAGGGGACTTGTGTGAGTGTAGTAGTTTCAGAGGGATTAGTTTGTTAAGTGTAGTTGGGAAAGCTTATGGGAAGGTCTTGATTGAGAGGATTAGGAGAGGAACAGAGGGAGTAACTGGTGAGGAACAGTGTGGGTTTAGGACAGGTAGGGGTTGTGGGGATCAGATTTTTGTGGTAAGACAGATATGTGAGAAAACTTTAGGAAAAGGCAATGATGTTTTTTGGGCCTTTATGGATTTGAAAAAGGCTTATGACATGGTAGACAGGAAGGCACTGTGGGAGGTACTGCAGATATATGGGATAGGAGGAAAGCTGTTAAGAGCAGTCAAGAGTGTTTACGAGAGTAAGCTTGTGTTAGAATCAGAAATGGAGAGAGTAAGTGGTTTGAGGTAAAGGTGGGACTTCGTCAGGGATGTGTTGTATCGCCTTGGCTGTTCAGTTTATACATGGATGGGATGGTGCGAGAGGTAAATGCAAGGGTAATGGGTTAGGGACTGGAGATGGTTAAAGAAAATGGAGAAAAGTGGGAGATAAGCCAGTTGTTGTTTACTGACGACACTGTGCTAGTAGCAGGATCAGAGAAGGAATTGAGGAAGTTAGTGTCAGAGTTTGGGAAGGTATGTGAAAGAAGGAAGCTGAAGATAAATGTGAGTAAATGTAAGGTGATGAGATGTACAAAGGAAGAGAGTAACAGCAGACCGGAAATTAGTATTAAGGGAGAGAGAGTGGAGGAAGTGGATAGTTTTAGATACTTGGGTACAAATGTGGTGGGAAAGGGAGGAGTGAAGGTGGAGGTAGAATGTAGATTGAGAGAAGCAAGTAAATGCCTTGGGGGATTAAAAAGTGTAGTGAAAAATAGACATTTGGGATTGGATGCTAAGTGGAAATTGTATGAAGGAGTGATTGTGCCGACAGCACTGTATGGGGCAGAAACATGGAACATAAGAGAGAAGGAGTTTGAATGTGTTTGAGATGAGGTACCTGAGAAGTATGATAGGGGCTACTAGGCTGGATAGAGTGAGAAACGAGGAGATGTGGAGGAGAACAGGTTTGGAAAGGGAGTTAGGAGATAGGGTTAATGAAAAAGTATTGGAATGGTTTGGACACGTGGAAAGAATGAGTGAAAAAAGATCAGTAAAAGAGGTGTGGAAGGATGGGAGAGGACAGAAGATAGAGATGAATGGAGGATGGTTATGTATGGATGATGCTCTGATGTATGAAGGGGAGTGGGTGGGGGATGAATGTGTTGTATCTTGCAACACTGCTTCTGACCCAGGGCAGTGGGCTAGATACAGAGATGACCCGACATCCAGAAGGAGCTAAGATAAGAGGGAGGGTGGATGGGAGTGGAGTATGTAGGGATAGAATGGGTGGGAGTGGATTTTATGCCTTTGTTTTTTAGCTACCTCCCTTGTAAGGGAGAAAAAGCTTTTGGTAAATGCATGTATGTATTGTCATTATTGAATACACACTTGTATGTATGTGTGTATATATGCATATGTGTATATATATATATATATATATATATATATATCCATTACTACCTCTTTGGTGAAAAAACAATGGCATGAGCAGAATATACTGTCCTTGTCTTGAGTCAGTCATGAATCATTTGGATTTCAGACCAGAAGGTTGTCATGTTATCCACTTGGCCACACCAACATAAGCATACATATATATTATATATATATATATGTATATGTGTATATATATATGTATGTATATTATATATATATATGTATATGTGTATATATATATGTATATATATGTATATATATGTATATATATATATATATATATATATATATATATATATATGTATGTACAACACTGAATGTGTCCCAGTGATTAGAGAAACACTTATGAACTACAATGCACTTTAATTCTAACCCATCAACAGCGGAAGAACCGTGGAGGGCGTACCACGTTTCAATTTCTGCGTTGCCTCCACGGTTCTTCCGATGTTGATGGCTTAGAATTGAAGTGCATTGTGGTTGATAAAAATGTGTGTATATATATATATATATATATATATATATATATATATATGTATATATATATATATATATGTATATATATATATATATATGTATATATATACATATACATACATATACCAATATATATATATATATATATATACGTATATGTTTATATATATATAGACATATATATATATATATATATATATATATATATATATATACATATGCTAATAAGAACACGGGTACGTGTGTTCACTTATGCAAAGTAGACCAATAATATATATATATATACATATATATATATATATATATATATATATATATATATATATATATATATATATACACCCCGTCTGGGGTATTGGCTGCATGTTATTGTGGCAAAGTAGCATGCAGTTGATACTTTAGGGTCTATATGGGGCGCCCCTACAGACCAGAGCCACACATCATTTTGTCTGTGATAGAGGAAAACTCTGTACATAGAGAAATTATGACACTTTTATACTACGACTGTCCCTCCGTTATGCTGTCCCCCAACCCCTTGTTACTGTCCTGTACCATTTCTCTGAATATTCATTTCCTTTTTTTTTGGCTACCTACCCTGTGGTGGGGGCAAAAGAATACTGCCACCAAGTGTTTCCACTTGAGTCGTAAAAGGCGACAAAAAAGGGACGGGGGATGGGATTAGGAGTCCTACAACCTGTAGCCCCAAAAGGGGACATTCCTAAAAAAGAAAGTAAATAAGCTTATGGGAGGGTCTTGATTGAGAGGATTAGGAGAGGAACAGAGGGAGTAACTGGTGAGGAACAGTGTGGTTTTAGGACAGGTATGGGATGCGTAGATCAAATTTTTGTGGTAAGACATATGTGAGAAAGCTATAGGAAAAGGTAAGGATGTTTTTTGGGCTTTTATGGATCTGGAAAAGGCTTACAACAGGGTAGACAGGAAGGTACTGTGGGAGGTACTACAGATATATGGGATAGGAGGAAAGCTGTTAATAGCAGTCAAGAGTTTTTATGAGAGTAGTAGAGCTTGCGTTAGGATTAGAAATGGAGAGAGTGAAAGGTTTGAGGTAAAGGTGGGACTTCGACAGGGGTGTGTTATGTCGCCCTGGCTGTTAATCTTTACATGGATGGGGTGGTGCGAGAGGTGAATGCAAGGGTAGTGGGTCAGGGGTTCAAGATGATTAAAGGAAATGGAGAAAAGTGGGAAGTGAGCCAGTTGCTGTTTGCTGGATGGATGGGGTGAAAGGGGCTTTACAAAAGAGAGGAATGTCTGTAGAGGAAGGACGGGAGAGGACAGAAGATAGGGGTGAATGGAGAAGGGTTGTGTATAGATGAGGCTGTGATGCATGAGGGGGAGTGGGTGGGGGATGGGGGGTGAGGAAGTATGTATGAGAAAAAATTTGACATAGCTCGAAGGGATTTCTCCCCGTCTTCTCCTTTCCTGCTTGAGGGGACGGAGAGGGGGGGGTCGCCGAATTTATGAAGCGGCCTTGCTGTGGATGTGCTGTGTCTTGCGACACTGCTTCTGACCCAGGGCAATGGACAGGATGCAGGGATGACCCGTCATCCAGGAGGTGCCAAGATAGGAGGGAAGGAGGAGGGTGGAAGGGAGTGGAATATATGTGAAATGAAATGGGTGGGAGTTATTTCTATGCCTTTTTTCTTTTTGGCTACCCCCTGTGTAAGGAGGAAAAAGCCTTAGGTATATGTATGTATATATATATAAAATACATATGTGTATATATATATATATATATATATATATATATATATATATATACATATATATGTATATATATATATATATATATATATATATATATATATATATATATATATATATATATATATATATATAGATATATATATATATATATATATAACAATAGCTTTTTGCCCCTTATAAGGGAGGTAGTCAAATCAAAGCCATGTGCCTACTCCCATCCACCACCCTTTCCCCCTCTCGCCTCAGCTCCTCATGGATGACGGGATATCCCTTTATCCCACTCACTGCCCTGGGTGAGAAGTAATGTAGCAAGATACAGTACATCCACAGCAAGGCTGCTTCACTTAATCAGTGACCCCCACTTTCCTTTTGTGCAGAGAAAAGAGATGAAAAAACTCCATACATGTGTATGGATAGGAAGAACATTATATGCTTTGTAAAAACATTTCTTAGCGGTATTGTGACATACGCTAAGAAAATTGTTTACAGAGCATATATATAATATATATGTATATATATATATATATATATATATATAAATATATATAGATATATAGATATATATATATATATTTATATATATATATATATACATACATACATATATATATACACATATACATATTGTCACATAGTGGCAGGGGGAAGGAGAAATTTTTTAGATGGAGAATGGCAAAAAGACGCCTTCTGTCAAGAATCGACAATTATAATCCCCAAACCCCAATCCACTCGTGTCCAGGTTCTTTTAAATACCCCGTCTGGGGTATTGGCTGCTTGTTATTGTGGCAAAGTAGCATGCAGTCGATACTTTAGGGTCTATATGGGGCGCCCCTACGGACCAGAGCCACACATCATTTTGTCTATGATAGAGGAAAACTCTGTTCATAGAGAAATGATGACACTTTTATACTACGACTGTCCCTCCGTTATGCTGTCCCCCAACCCCTTGTTGCTATACTGTACCATTTCTCTGAGTATTTCTTTTTCTGTGGTGGGGGAATTCCCTGTGGTGGGGGAAAAGAATACTGCCACCAAGTATTCCCACTTGGATCATAAGAGGCGAGAAGAAAGGGATGGGGATTGGGACTAGGCATCCTTCTCCTTGTAGCCCCACAGGGGAAATTCCTAAAAGTAAAGGCAAAGGCATAAGAGGGGCTGGAAGTTCTCGGACCAGCACCCTAAGGTTTGGGTCTTTTAATGTGCATGGATGTGGTACAGTTGAGAGTAAAAGGGAAGAGATAGGTAGTATGTTTGTGAGAAGAAAGATGGATGTGTTGGCTTTGAGTGAAACTAAGCTGAAAGGGAAGGGCGATTGTAAGTTTGGGAGTGTAAGTGGGAGGTTATCAGGAGTGAAGAGAGGGCAAGGGAGGGAAGAGGTGGCTATTCTAGTAAGTGAAGAGATAGGTAAACGTGTAGTGGAGTGGAAGGAGGTTTCCTCAAGGATAATGTGGATGAAGGTGAAACTGGGAAAGGAGATGTGGGTTTTTGTAAGTGCATATGGGCCTGGCAGTGAGAAGAGTGTAGAAGAAAGGGAGGCCTTTTGGATAGATTTAAATGAGTGCATAGAGGGTTTAGGGAGAAGTGTAAATGTAATAGTACTGGGAGACCTTAATGTTAGGGTAGGAAAGGAGCCAATTGATGGGGTGGTTGGGAAATGTGGAGTTCCAGGAAAGAATCGTAGTGGAGAGTTGATGGTGGAAATGTGTCTAGAAAGAGAGTTGATGATAGCAAATACAGTGTTTTGGAAGAAAGTCAAGCATAAGTACACATGGGAGAGGGTGGTGGAGGGAAGGGTGGTAGATAGAGCTTTAATGGACTATGTAGTGGTAAATAGGATTAAGATAGGAAGAGTTAAGGATGTACATGTGCTAAGGGGAGAGGGTGGGGGAATATCAGATCATTTTCTGGTGGAAGGTAAGTTGAGAGTGGAGGACAGATGGAGAAAGAGGAAAGGGACAAAAGGTAGGGATGTGCTTAGAGTGAACTCTTTAAACGAAGAGGAAAAGGAGAAGGAGTACAAGAAGAAGCTGAAGGAGGAGTGGGAGGGAGTGAAGGATAGAGTAGAGGTAGGTGTGGAGGAGGAATGGGGATGGTTCAAGGAGGGAGTCACAAAGTGTGCAAAGATGGTGTGTGGAACAAGAAGGACAGGAGGAAATAGAAGGAAGGGTAGTGAATGGTGGGATGAGAAAATGAAGAAGGTTGTAGAAGAGAAGAAGCGAGCTTACACAGATTGGTTACAAAATAGGACGAGGGAGTCATATGAGACGTACAAAGAAAAGAAAAGAGAAGTAAAGAAAAAGGTAAAGGAGGCAAAGAGGAGAGTAGATGTAAAATGGGGTAAGAGTATGACAGAAAATTTTGAAAGTAATAAAAAGATGATTTGGAAAGAAATGAAGAGAGGAAGAGGAGACGAATCAAATAAAGAAGAAAAGATAAAAGATGCAGATGGAGAGATGATAATGGAGGAGAAGGCAGTAAGGGGAAGATGGGCAGAATATTTTAGGGAGTTGCTTAATGTAAAGGAGGATAGGGAGGGAAAGATAGCTGCAGTGGGAAATGCTAAGAAAATGAGAGTGATGAGTGAGGAAAATGGAGGAGAAATAAGGAAGGATGAAGTGAAGGCAGCAGTTAAGATGATGAAAGCAGGTAAGGCACCTGGTATGGATGGATGCCATGCAGAATGTCTTAAAAAAGGAGGGAGGTATAGTGATGGTGGACTGGTTGGTGAGGTTATTTAATGTTTGCTGGAGAGAAGGTAGAGTGCCAGAGGACTGGAGGAGTGCTTGTATAGTTCCATTTTACAAGGGAAAGGGGGACAAGTGTGAATGTAGTAGTTTCAGAGGGATTAGCTTGTTAAGTGTAGTTGGGAAGGCTTATGGGAGGATCTTGATTGAGAGGATTAGGAGAGGAACAGAGGGAGTAACTGGTGAGGAACAGTGTGGGTTTAGGACAGGTAGGGGTTGTGTAGATCAGATCTTTGTGGTAAGACAGATATGTGAGAAAGCTATAGGAAAGGGGAAGGATGTTTTTTGGGCCTTTATGGACCTGGAAAAGGCTTACGACAGGGTAGACAGAAAGGCACTGTGGGAAGTCATGCGGATATACGGGATAGGAGGAAAGCTTTTGGGAGCTGTCAAGAGTTTTTATGAGAGTAGTAGAGCTTGTCTCAGGATTAGAAATGGAGAGAGTGAGTGGTTTGAGGTAAAGGTGGGACTTCGTCAGGGATGCGTTATGTCACCCTGGCTGTTCAACTTATACATGGATGGGGTAGTGCGAGAGGTAAATGCAAGGGTAGTGGGTCAGGGATTGGAGATGGTTAAGGAAAATGGAGAAAAGTGGGAGGTGAGCCAGCTGTTGTTTGCGGACGACACTGCGCTTGTGGCAGGATCGGAGGAGGGATTGAGGAAGTTGGTGACAGAGTTTGGGAGAGTGTGTGATAGAAGAAAGCTGAAGATAAATGTGGGTTAAAGTAAGGTGATGAGATGTACAAGGGGTGAAAGTGGCAGTAATCTGGAAGTGAGCATTAAGGGAGAGCAACTGGAGGAAGTGGATAGTTTTAGATATTTGGGTGCAAATGTGGCAGGAAAAGGTGGAGTGAAGGTGGAGGTAGAATGTAGATTGAGAGAAGCGAGTAAATGCCTTGGTGGATTAAAAAGTGTAATGAGGAATAGAAATTTGGGAATGGATGCTAAGAGGAGACTGTATGAAGGAGTGATTGTGCCAACAGCACTGTATGGAGCAGAAACATGGAACATGAGAGAGGAAGAGAGAAGGAGCTTGAATGTGTTTGAGATGAAGTGTCTGAGAAGTATGATGGGGGTTACTAGGCAGGATAGAGTGAGAAATGAGAAGGCGAGGAAGAGAACATGGGTGGAAAGGGAGTTGGGAGATAGGGTTGATGAGAGAATATTAGGATGGTTTGGACACATGGAAAGAATGAGTGAAGAAATACTAGTAAAGGAGGTATGGAAGGCAGATGTGGAGGGAGTGAACATGAGGGGATGTCCTAGGATGAGATGGATGGATGGGGTGAAGGGGGCTTTGGGGAAGAGGGGAATGTCTGTTGAGGAAGGACGGGAGAGGACAGAAGACAGGGGTGAATGGAGAATGGTTGTATATGGAAAATGTTGTGATGCATGAGGTGGAATGGACGGGGGAATGGGGGGTGAGGTAGTGTGTGTGAGCAAAATTTTGACGCAGCCCGAAGGGATTTCTCCCCGTCCTCTCCTTTATATGGGGGGACGGAGAGGGGGGGTCGCCGATTTAATGAAGCGGCCTTGCTGTGGATGTGCTGTGTCCTGCGACACTGCATCTGATCCAGGGCAGTGGACAGGGTGCATGGATGACCCGTCATCCGGGAGGTGCTAAGATAAGAGGGAGGGTGGAGGGGTGTGGAGTGTTTTCAGGGATGGAATGGGTGGAAATGATTTTATGCCTTGTCCTTTTTGGCTACCTTCCTGGTAAGGGGGAAAAAGCCTTGGTATGTGTATGTATGTATATATATTTTAAAGTTTTATTTACACAAAACAACAACAAACCCCAAAATTATACATATATCACTTTTTAAACTATCACACTTTTTGGTCATAAAATAAAGATAAGTTAGCCAAGGCCTGACCTACTGTGGGGCAACTTGGACACAGCTGGGTGATCAAAAGGAGGGGGGGCGGTGAAAGTACGTGCATGGCCGACCGCGTGCGACCACCACACCACGAAAGAAAACACGTGACCCTTAGAGATACGTGACACCTCCCCACCGAGAAAAAAAATTGTGTACTTGCACAATTTTTACTAAATTAAATTTCTTGCGGAAGTCAAAGCACAACTTCTGGCTACCGTCTGACAAAAGCAAAGATGGGCGAACGACACTCACTCGCACATGACGAATGAGACCCCCTTGAAAAAAACAAAGACTCCTTCTCCAAACAAAGAGGCGCTTAATGAGGATGCACTATACGAGAACTCCACCGAGATAGTGTCACCAACACCAAAGTCATAGGCTACTGAGATGGCCGGCCCCACAGTCTGTCTTCGAACCCCTGGGAAGGAACTTACCCTTTACAACGAGCGGTTTTTTTGTCTCCGCCCGACGCTCAGGTGCCCCCACTTCCGACTCCAGTGGCGATTTTCTCAGACCAGACACCCAACAGAATTTTTTTTAGGCAGGAGGCCGTCCTCGGCTGTGACCCTTTGACACATGATGTGACCTAGCCACCGTCTGCGGCCCCTATCTGGTGTTGCAATTACGTAGTTGGCAACCCTCACCCCTTAAACCGAAAACGGGTACAGGACATGGCCTGCAAAAGCGTCCCTTAAAAAGGCAGAAGGGCCAAAACTAAAATGACTTCCTGTCAAACCGTGATTGTGCACGGGACAGGGATTCGTCCAGGTGTTCTGCATTGACTTTCCAACACAAGACACATATATATAATTAAAAAAACAACTAACCATACAAAAAAAAAAAAAACATTGGCCACTAAAACACAAACAGAAAAAAAAAATAGTGTTGATCACTACACACAGAGTTCACCATAGCACTCTACGAAAACCTCCTTGCACAAAACAGACTGCAACGTCTGGCGCATCGTCCGGCGGCTTCTTTACGCCTCTCCCACTTCTCCATCTCATCAACACTGTCAAATGAGGATTGCCGTCCGCTTGCACACGGAACGGTTCCTCGTAAATTTTGTGAAATTCACCTTGGGTGGGCCTGTTGGGAGGTCCCACAATGTCCATCTCTATGGTGGAGAATGTTCCCGGATTCTCCCGTTTGTTGAGAGATCCGGCTGCTTGGTCCGCGACCTTCCGACTTCGCCGAGAGAGGGCGTTGTTTCGCCTCTCGAAGGTCTCGCGGACGCCTGGATGGCCCGCAAAGCGTCCGTCGATGGCCACTTTCAAGATGATCCTCCGGGGAGGAGAGGGGACAATCAGCTGTTCCCAAGGATCCTCGTCCTTGGAAAAGGTTGACGGTAATTTCCGTCCACACGACTTCTCGCCTCGTAGGTGAGACGATGTCTGTCTCTCCTCCTGCTCCTCCTCGTGAGCTGCAATGGTCAGCTCCTCGTCCTCCGCAACGGACTCCTGTTTTCCTGAAAAGGACTTATCTGGGGGAGGACTAACAAAAGAAAAATTATCGCTTTGAGCGAAAAGAGAGGTGAGGTCTATTACCTCATCATCAGGCTGGGAGAAAAGATAGGCGATGTCACACAAGACATCGTCGGGCTCGCCGCCTGCGTTCCCTATAACGGGGCTAAGTGACTCGGGGGGTGGGGGTGAAATGGTCATTGGACGGGTGACAGGAGACAAAGGTAAAAACAGAGGGATGGCTTCTACTGTGGCTAAATCTGGGGAACCTTCAGGCATCACCTGCAGACTCGGAGGGAGGTTCTGCCCCATTTCCCTACCGCTTAAATTTCCCCCTAAATCCACACCAAAGCACTGAGTTTGAAGCTCAGGCAAAACATCTTCTTCCGCCTTTCCCTTAAAACTCTGTGTGTCCAATTTCACCTCAACCAGGGGGGCACTGTCCCGATCCCCAGTTGATGACGTCACAACACTCTCCGCATTCTCCTCTCCTTCTACAAAAACAGCACGACTGGGGATTTGTGGTGCCCCTGAACCGGGCAAAACTGTGACGGGTTCCGAATCCTCATCAACAGTAACATTCTCAGACAAAAAGATCTGGTGACCTACGTCTGGTACAGGCTCAGACTTCTTTGCCTGCATCTCCCGCTCCCACTCTGACAAATTTCTTAACCCACAATCTTCAATATTGTGACCCCTTAACTCACAAAACGAACAAAGTGGGAACCTAGAAGGATACCTACGCCCTACATATTCTCCTAACTGTTTCTGCTTCTCTATGATCTCACCTAGGATACGGAACATCTTACTATTTCTTTCTGGCTTTTCCATTTCAATACCGTTCCAAGAAATCACCAAATTGAAATGCCATTAAAAACGGGTTAACAAAAGAAAATCTCACGTGAATCCTGGCAAGGTCGCCACTGTCACGTAGTGGCAGGGGGAAGGAGAATTTTTTTAGATGGAGAATGGCAAAAGGACGCCTTCTGTCAAGAATCGACAGTTATAATCCCAAACCCCTATCCACTCGTGTCCAGGTTCTTTTAAAGAGGGATAAATTTTAAAGTTTTATTTACACAAAAACAACAACAAACCCCAAAATTATAGACATATCACTTTTAAAACGATCACACTTTTTGGTCATAAAATTAAGATTGAAGTAGTATTAAAGATTAAAATTTAAAAAATGAAAATCACGCGAGATATAACCCGAATAGACATATTTGAATACAAAACTGTATACAAACTGTTATCAAGACAAAGGTAAAAATTTAGCACTACGAAGTTCAAAAGGTAACAAAAACGTCACATACGGGCAAGAAAAGGACAAGCCAGAAAGACCCTCCTACATTCTAATTTCCCCAAAATGTGACCTAAGAAAATGGTAAAAACCCCGAAATAAAAACAGAGGTGAACAAAAGTCTAATCGACACGTTCACTCCAATAAATAGAACCTATTCCAAAAAGGTATTCAAACCACGGGAAATAGGAATCAAAAATAGGTCGCCCACGAGAAAGATTGATAAGACAAAAGCCTAAAAATTGACACGTCTAAAATCTAATCTAACTTAACCCAAAAAAGGAAATTTCCACAGGATTAAGAAAAGGACACTGGCAAAAGCCTACCGACACACCAGGTCCACAATTTGATATCTCCAAAGGGGATCCTACACCTCACACACTAAAACAAGATTACTTACTATACTACCTAGGTGCCTTGCACACCTTAGGTGACGGGGGAAAATGTCTCCCTCAAGGAGACGAGAGCGATCTGCCTCTTTGCAGAGAAGAAAGAAAAAGCTACGAAACAAGAAGGTTCCTACTTTTAAAGGCGCCATGACCTGAGGGGTCATGAATGCCATAAAGACAGAGAGGAAGATTTTCCATATTCTATTTGAATACGGTATAGAAAAATATGGCATAGAACCCTAATCCCATATACAAGAACCTTTAGAGAACCCACACAAACATATATGCAAATACATACATACAAAATAAATCTTAATTCTAACACAATAAAAATAAGTATATAATATACAATTGTATGGCAACTCATCGATATATGTGACCCAGCCAGTCGGCCGGGCGATTGAGTGTTGCCATACGCGGTCAAATTAAGATTACAAAAAAAAGTCAAGACTGACGCAGCGTACGTCTTGACAAAAAGGGTACAAATTACAGTAATACAAAAAGGAATACACAAACGACCAGTTACAAGTAATCTGGTCACACACGGAGAAAGAAAGAAAGAACATTCCACATTAAAATATAAAGAAAATATTCAAACTGGCAATAAGTGCCTCGACGCTAACGGTTACGGCCCGTCTTGACCCAAGGTAAGGAATTAGCCAAGATCTGACCTACTGTGGGTCAACTTGGACACAGCTGGGAGGAGGGGGGGGTGAAAGTACGTGCATGGCCGACCGCGTGCGACCTCCACAACACGAAAGAAAACACGTGACCCTTAGAGATACGTGACAATATATATACACACACACACAGGGGTCTTCGAGTTACAATGGAGTTCTATTCCTATGCAACGTTTAAACCAATTTTTGACATAGGTCAGAACTAGCCTAAGAACCTTCCATGGTGATTGCTTTCTTTCTTTTTGGTGCACTGCCATCAGAATATTTTATTCTATTCTTGGGAGCCATTATGAAAGGCAAACCTTCGCCCACAATATAAAAAAAAAAAAAAAAAAAAAAAAAAAAAAAAAAAAAAAAAAAAAAAAAAAAAAAAAAAAAAAAAAAAAAAAAAAAAAAAAAAAATAGAATAAATAAATATCGTTAGTAATCCAAAATTGTGCTTCCTTCCTTGGATTTTCGCATGATGACGTCCTCCTCTGAGCTTACCAATTAGTTTTTTGTATTATAAAAACAAAAGTAAAAGCATTAGCAGAGGGGAATGTATAGCGACAAACGATGCCAGTGTCATAGCCACGAAAAAGTGGAAGTCGAGACCGTCATAAACCGAGGACTCCGTATATATATATATACTGTATATATTCTAATAACACGGGTACATGTGTTCACTTATGCAAAGTAGACCACTTGGAAAAAGAAACTAACGAAGCAGACCGCTTTCGTATATTACATCTTCAGTGCAAAAAATACATAGTTAATAGAAATACGTAGATTGTATATACATGAAAAAGGAACAAGGACAGTTTATATAAGGGTAGAGGACATTTACCCCCTGGAAGGCGGGCTGTCAGGTCGCAAGGGTCAATGCGTCCGCTAATGAAGGTGGGGCGACATTAGGTCGCAGTCGCAGGGTTACATTTTACCTGTTATTACTTTGCTTATTTCTTGACAGATAAAATTGTCAAGTTTATATAAGCCCTTGTGTAGGTTGGTATTTTGATCACTGGTGGTATGGATCAAACTACACTCTATTAAGTTTCTTACTATCATATTGTTTGTATAATAGATTGCATGGGCATTACCCCAATCAACTGGATGATTATTCAATTCAATATGCTTGAAGATTCCACTGGAATTATTGCCATCCCTAACATTTTTCTTATGTTGTTCAGTTCTAATGTTTAAGGGTTTGGCAGTTTGACCTATGTAAAATTGATTTCACATTTTGCAAGGATTTTTTTTTTTTTTTATATAAATACATCCTTTTTTAACTTCAATACTATCATTGATGTTAGCGCCTGTGGCACTAATCTCCAAATAAGTTTTCAATCTTCTGTAGTAGTATAATTCTTCATTCACCACTGTTCGCTTCGCTGGCTCTAACACTTAGTAATTTTCATTCTTCTGTAGGCCCCATACTTGGTCCTTCACTCAAAGCTAGACGGGGCGAATTAAATGAGATTGATTTTTTTTATCTTTCTTCTATTTTTTTTTTTTTTTTTTTAATCTACACCAAGGGACTCCCTCTCGGGATCCCTATACAATACGTCAAGCCACCTTCGTTCTGACGTCAATATTTCATTCATCAAATATCCTTTTACTTCTCAAACAAGTGCCACTCCTTAAGGGCATGACTTTACCTCCATGCGCCAATAATTTTTCTCCTCTTCCACCTTTTTCTCCAATCAGAGAGGGTGTTATACTGTTTCAAGCGATATTATGTACATAAGCATTATGTCGCAACGGAAATAGCTTATACGTTTACAATTTTGCCACATCAGCATTGTTTACAATATACAAGGCGCGAGCGAGCGCGAGTATGACTAAGCCATTTCTGTCGACCGTTGTTTTTAAACCTTTAGTCATAAAATTTACATTCGTCTCCACCTACCCTTCTATCTATCCAAATGTCTACATCTATCTACCGGCCTCTTACAACGAACATATGTTTTACTGTACTGTCATTAAAAAAAAATTACCTTTACGTTAAATCTTTTTAATAATTCTTAACAAATGTTCTTGAAAATGGTAAAATTAAAACATTATGATAACTAAAAGGAGATTTTGGCTGAGGAGTTAACAATTATTTCCTTGCAAAATTGTAAACAATATTAAGGAATTGTTTAGGGTATTTTTATTTTAGCCCAATGTTAAAAACATTTCTTTTTTGTCATCAATAAATTCAGGACTACAAATACGGAAAGCTCTGAGAAACATTGAAGAAAAAAATTAACGTTTAATACTATTTGGATGAGAATGATAATAATGAATATATGAGCTTACATTGGTTGGTTTACGATATATTTTCAATTTAAGGCTGTTGTCATGATGTAGGATAGTACAATCTAAGAAAGGTAAGTTGCAATTTTTCTTAATTTCTAAAGTAAACTTAATAGAATCAACAAGGGTATTTAATTTGGTTAACAAATTAACAAATTAACAAATTAAATACCCTTGTTGATTCTATCAAATTTACTTTAGAAATTGAGAAAAATTGTACCTTATCTTTCTTAGATTGTACTATCCTACGTCATGACAACAGCCTTAATTTTGAAATCTTTCTACTAACTATGTACTTTTTGCACTGAAGATGTAATATACGAAAGCGCTCTGCTTCGTTAGTTTCTTTTTTCCAAGTGGTCTACTTTGCATACTGCATATAGATATGTATATACATATATATATATATATATATATATATATACATATATATATGTGTGTGTGTGTGTGTGTGTGTGTGTGTATACCTCGTATATATATACACGGACATAACAAAATTGAACAGATACCAAAAAAATAGTTTAATTTATCAAATAAACAATTGATACAATTAAATTGCTCATAAATGGTCCCAATGTGAATAACCAATACTAGGTTGACATCCCCTTTGCTTTTTCAATACAGGGACCCTTCTAGGCATGCTAATGATTAGCTCACGAACATCATCTTGAGAGATTTCTTGCCATGTTTCCCGTAGTAATCCTAAGAGTTCGGGCTTTGAAGATGGCTACCTGTACTTTTCGCGAAATTGTCCGTCTAATATGCCCCAGAGGTGTTCAATAGGGTTCATACCCGAGGACTGACTTGGCCATGGAAGTTTCCTGATCCCATTTAGGCTCAACCAATTTTGTGTTGCTTGAGCAGTGTGACAAGTAGTTCCATCTTCCATAAATAGGAAAACATATTTACTCGTTCTACCACTGGAGAATTTTGGAATGAGTTCTTCCTTTAATATAGAAACATATTTGCCTGAATTAATGCTTCCTTGACACTCTACAAACTCTGATCGACCATCACTCCAAATTGCACCCCACGCCATTATTGAAATGCCCCCATGTTTCACTGTTGGCTGCAGTCTTTTGAGGTCAAACTCTTGACTATAGAGTCTCCAGACCCACACTCTTCTATTCCACTGTCAGAAAATAATGCGAATCGTTACTCATCAGAGAAAACGATAGTGCTCCAAAAGGCCACAGGTCTCTCCACCATGCCAGCAGCCCAATCATTTCTGCGCTTGATATTGGCTGGATGAAGTAGTGGTTTCCTTCTTGTAGCTCTGCCATAGTAACCCAGCTTGTGGAGATACCTGATAGCTGTTCTGGGACTGACATCAGCTTGTGCTGCTATGTCAGAGGCCTTGCAACGTGGATCCTCTTCGACATTTCTTTTGACAAGACGCAAGGTTCTTTCTGAGGGCCCGGGACGACCTGAATGAGGTTTTGTGCCCTTTTTGCACTCTCTGGTGAATTGTACGATCACTCTATTAACAGTAGAAAGGGGTATTGACAGATTTTCAGATATTTTGCGTTGACTAAGTCCACCTTCATGTTGACCCACAATACAACCTCGCTGAAATTCAGATAGGTCTACTGCTCCTTTGGTTTGTTGCATGCTTGATTAATCTTGTATGGATTCTGAAACATAGCTCTAGGTAAATATAACATATTAGGTAAATTTGAATATCATTAAGCATTAAATAACAGCAGAAATGCATCTTTCTTGGTGTCCATTAAATTCTGTCGTGTATATATATATATATATATATATATATATATATATATATATAGACATTTACATAACATATATATATATATATATATATATATATATATATATATATATACATATATATATATACATGTATATATCACTTCCCTGAGTTGACTTCATCATAGTGTTCATATCTGGCCATTGTGAATAAAGTGGTCCTCTCGCCATTGTTGTTGTTTTTGTTGTAGTTGTCTTGCCTGGAAGGGAGCTGCCAATACTTTTCGTCCCGATACAGGTCCTCCCGGGACAACCGGTCGCATAACGGTAACCGGAGGAAGCAACCTAGAAAAAAGAAGATTTATGTTAAAAAAAAAAAGTAAATACGATTAAATTAAATAGACTGAAGGTTACTACGCAATTGAATAAGATGCTCCGTCGTAAGCCATGACCAAGAACATAAACCATACCACCTTTCAAGAGGAATTAACTTTGAACTAAGTTAGTTAACCCCAAAGAGAGGGAAGATTCCATGCTTACCTGTGACTGCTCCTCCGCAGACGGCAATGGCCAAGGAGGTAAAGAGAGCGGCCAACTGGAAGCCCGCTTGAGCCAAGGAAGAACGTCCAGAGCCCCCTTCCACCACAAGGTACTGTTGAATCTGAAGAAGTTCCTGGGATTTTGCAGGAGGGGATCGAGCTGGGTAGATTTCATACATGCTGGAAAGGAGGAGATGTTAGGTTTAAAGTCACAGGACTGTGATGGGAAGATTTGTTGTCGTGGAGGGCTTTGGGGAGTTAGGTATACACAGGAACAGAGGTAGTGGTGGGCATACTGATAAGTAGGAAGAATAAACAGGAGAATACACACACGCACACGCAAATACACACAGAGACATACACAAATGTATGTTATGTACTTACCTGTACCCATACTGTCTGGTAATAGAAGCAAAGGAAGCGAGGACCGCCCCGGCCGCTGACCCGAGCATGCCTGCTGTCCCATGCACCACACCGACTCCCATAACGTCATGTATTCCCGCACGGGCTCGCAACCACGGCTGAAAGAAATCCGGGGTAATTTTGTTTTAATTAAATCATCTGTTTATTCATTTATTATCTATGTATTTATTTATATATATATTATTTATTTGTTTACTCATCTATCTATTTGTCTATTTGTTTATTCATCTATTTATTTACTTGTTTTATTGTCATTCTTGTTCTTCCAATTTCATATTTTGTGACCTAGGTCTCACACACAACTCATTTGATGACATTCCAAAATCAACTGGAATTTGACAGGCCAGATTTAATTTAGCGTCATTATATATATATATATATATATATATATATATATATATATATATATATATATATAATATATATATGTATGTTTGTGTATATATATAAATATGTATATAATATATATATATATATATATATATATATATATATATATATATATATATATACACCAGACGCTTCAAACGCCTTAATCAAGTCTTCACTAGTTACATATATATCCCAAAGGCTTTTTCCTCCTTGCAAGGGAGATAGAAAAAAAATCCATTCCCACTCATTCCATCCCCACATACTCATCCCTCTCTCTTATCTTGGCTCCTCCTGGATGACGAGTCATCCCTGTATCTAGCCCACTGCCCTGGGTCAGAAGCAGTGTCGCAAGATACAGCACATCCACAGCAAGGCCCTTCATTTAATCGGCGACGCCCCCTTTCCGTCCCCTCATGCAGAAAAGGAGAAGATGGGGAGAAATCCCTTCGGGCTGCGTCAAATTATTTTTCACACATACTCCCTCACCCCCTATCCCCCACCCACTCCCTTTCATGCATCACAGCATCATCCATACACAACCATTCTCCATTCACCCCTATCTTCTGTCTTCTCCCGTCCTTCCTCAACAGACATTCCCCTCTTTCCCAATGCCCCTTTTACCCCATCCATCCATCTCATCCTAGGTCATCCCCTCATGTTCACTCCTTCCACCTCTGCCTTCTACACCTCTTTTACTAATCTTTCTTCACTCATTCTTTACATGTGCCCAAACCATTCCAATACTTTTTCATTAACCCTAACCCCAACTCACTTTCCATCCCTGTTCTCCTCCTCACCTCCTGGTTTCTCATTCTATCCAGCCTAGTAACCCCTATGATACTTCTCAGGTACCTCATCTCAAACACTTTAAAACTCCTCTTCTCTTGTGTTCCATTTTTCTGTCCCATACAGTGCTGTCAGCACAATCACTCCTTCATACAATCTCCTCTTAGCATCCATTCCCAAATGTCTATTTCTCATTATACTTTTTAATCCCCGAAGGCATTTACTTGCTTCTCTCAATCAACATTTTACCTCAGCCATTCCTCCCTTTTCTGCCACATTTGCACCCAAATATCCAAAACTATCCACTTCCTCCACTCTCTCTCCCTTAATACTCATTTCCAGTCTGCTTTCACTTTCTTCCTTTATACATCTCACCACCTTACCTTTATTCACATTCATCTTCAACTTTCTTCTTTTGCACATCTTCCCAAACTCTGTCACTAACTTCCTCAATCCCTCTGATCCTTCGACAAGTGAAGTGTCGTCAGCAAACAACAACTGGCTTATCTCCTACTTTTCTCCATTTTCTTTTAACCATCTCCAATCCCCGACCCACTACCCTTGCATTTACCTCTCGCACCACCTCATTCATGCATAAATTGAACATCCAGGGCGACATGACACATCCCTAGTGAAGTCCCACCTTTACCTCAAACCACTCACCCTCTCCATTTCTG